>NC_051181.1:134580503-134727926 GCF_013339695.2 Rhipicephalus sanguineus | reverse complement strand
AACCAGTGCCTGTTTGTCTTCAAGTGGAAGTCTAGAACAGCCTGTCCCCTTGCAGAGTAAGTGCTACTCACTCGCATTCATTGTGCATGCATGTTTTCGTAGCAATTTGGAATGAGCATGATGGTTTGGTGGACGAGCAAACGGGTAGCAATAGGGAACCCAAGCTCAAGTTTGCGGCGCGACGACAGCGCCGCGCCAGCCGCGCTGCGGCTCTGTCGGAAAACTCTGAACCGTCGCGCGGCCGACTCAGCCCCTTTCACGGTAGCGGTAGCGCACGTGCGCTCGCGTTCTTCTCTCGGTGCGGTAATGTGGGGCCGTCAGCTCGGCACGTTGAACCTAGAGGCTTGCTGTGCGAAGCTGCGTATTTCCACGATGGCAGAAGCGACCCCGCGGAAGCGCAAGCGTGGTCCGAAGTATTCTGGTTTAGTGGCCAGCCACAACAGTGCAGACAAGGCACACGATTCACGTGTTAAACTGTATCGGTCCCGGGCGTGTCACGAGAAATAAAGGCGGCAAGCGTGGATAGCTGACAGCGCTGTCTCGCCTTCTATTTTGGCTGTCTGGAGTTCATCGCTCTCGTTCGTTCCGACTACCTGAATCGGTAAGTAACGGGGCGCATGCACGCAGCGACTACAGTAATGATTACTGGCTGCTTCTCGCATTGTTAAAGTCCAGTTACGGTTGTAGGTGAAGCAACTTTGTGTTTTGATTCCCCGTGCTCGTGAGACCTACCCGTCGTTGTTGAACGTTCACATTCGCGTTATACAGTTAGCGCTGCGCGGTTGGTTGAATTCAACTGAACTCCGCACATTGTCAGAAGTTCGGCGCCTGCATTTCACGCGTCGGGAAGGCTGCTTTATCACGCGGAACGGACGTCTGTGCATTTTCAGCAAGCTTGACATCGTTCTGCAGGTTGCTTTGTTTTTGTCACTTTATTGGGGTGATATATATTTAAGCCGCTAAATATAACTGGCACTTCATACATGCTTTGCAATTGCAACCTTGAATTAACCACCTTCTGACTTTGTGCGATTTTCTACCCGCGTTCACGCAACAGGTTTTATACGCCTGTCAAGTCGGTATCATAAAAAGAGACTGCAAGCATGACGAGAGGCCGAAAAAAACGAGGCGAGCAGTTCATCTTGCTTCACAGTGGTTGAAGCTCAGCTAGCTGCCCTCGCGTCTTAATCAGCGGGTGATTCTCCAGCGGCACGGAGGACTTGACTCTAACCTTCTCAGGAAGCAGTGCCATGGCCGTATAACCTTTTTTTTTCGCACGCCGCAAACGTTTGTTCACGAAAGTACAAGGCTGCTACTGTAAGCATAGCCATATCAAAACAACAATCATATGATTCAGTAGTCCACCGCCGCAGAACATCGATAGCGTGTACGGCTTCATTTCGGAGTGCATGTGACCCATTATTCATCTTTAACGTGACAGAATGAGCCAGTAGCCTCGAGGTAATACGCCCTAACACGGTGTAATCGCGACTTGGGAAATGCATTTCGCTTTGAGTCCGGGCGTGGGTGTCCGTCGATCTGGGCCTGCTCTTCACCGGTTAACGTGATTGACGAAGCCTTCCTCATTTTATCATATGTTCGCCTTTGCGGAAAGTGCCAGTCAAGCTTGAAGATCCTTTGAAGCCGCACTGTCACGCGGTACATTGGGATGAGACGCCGCAGTGCACACGCGAGAGCTCATGCACGTGCACGGAAGCGAGGCGACAACGCGGTGGCGAGAAGGGAAACGCTCGCTGATCACGCCCCAGTTCTCTTTTTCTGCCAGAGATTGGCGCTGCCTGTCAAGAGGCAGCAGCGCCTGCTAATGCCGTTGCTTGGGAAGCCTAGTATAAACTGACTTCATGACAAGCATTCATGACTGAAAACTCTTAAAGGGGCCCTTCAACACTTTGTCAGCATGCTCGGAAAATGCTGCCGTTCGGTAGTCGAGCCTTCTGAGAACACGGGCCAAACATTATAGCACAGCACGTGGCCTGGAATTTGCAATTCTGAAAGTACGCTAGAAATTGTTCTCCCTTCTTTCTACAAATGCCACATACCGAAATGATTATGCCATATACCCAAACTTCAGGCCATTGGCTGATTTGAGCATCGTAAGCTGCACAGTTACTGTGACCGCTGCGAGAGGCCGCCACGTGCCCACGTGCGTGTCCCAATCACACTGAAATTCACACAGTGAATTAAGGTAGGCTCCAGAAGCACTGTGTAGCATATAACGACAGGTACACCATCAAAATTTGCAATAATTTGCACAGTTCTAGGCTTCTCATAAGTGTGAATGTAATGAGAATTCAGTCAGTACCTTTTGTGTACCTACTTCAGCCTTGCCTTGCAGTGACCTTCTGATATTCACTCTTTCACATTTTGAGAGCTTTAGTGCTCTCTCGAAATCTGGTTGCTGCCATTGATACTGCCAGCATTTTAATCCTTCTTTTTTAAATCGCAACCTTGTGACTGCTAGCCTCTTTAAACCACGCATGCACTTTGCAAAAATAGATTACAAGGCTTGTATTGAGGTGTGCTTCCATAGAAATCATAGGGACCTTCTTTAAGAAATATGATGATTTGGTGGAAGTTCACTGAATTAGAGCTCAATTTTCCGTTCTCTCGCTCTTCTTTCCAGGGACAGTGTTGTGCCTGAAAACGATGGCATACTTGTGGAAAAGAGGCTGGGCCTTGCTATGAACTTGTCTTCACTATTGAACAAGTAAGTCATCCTTCATTTTTTTTTAAATCTAAAGACTTTTGGAGATGAGGACTATACTCCGTTTCATACATCAGGTGCAACTCTGGAAACTAGCGAGTAGAAGCAGGTCGCGGGATAGAATCTCGGCCGCGGTGGCCGCACTTTCGATGGAGGTGAAAATGCTTGAGGCCCATGTACTTACATTTAGGTGCATGTTAAAGAACCCCAGGTGGCCGAGATTTCTGAAGCCCTCCACTACGGCGTCCCTCATAATCATATCGTGGTTTTGGGACGTTGAACCTCAACACATACATACATCTTGCAGTAGATGTGTTCGCACTAAGAAATAGTTCATTGATTTTACCAGCTGTAATGTTTTTTTCTTGTTTTATGTTTATTTTTCTCGTTTTTAGACTGAGAAATAAATGAAGATGCTCTGTGCCTTAGAAGTAAACAAGTTCCCTTATTTATACGGTTGTCAGTAGGTTGTTCTGTATTGCTTAGCGTCTCTGTTTTTTAGTATAGTGGCCTCCACAGTTGGTTTCGGTAGCGTGCAGCTGGAGCCAGTCGCGGAAGCCACGTTTACGACGACGAAATCCAAGCATGAGACGTGTGGACACACACATTTCACTGAGCGCACTTCTTCCATAGCTTCCACAACGTTGCACCTGATGCAATTGGAGTATGAAGATGCTCTTCCATTATTTGTAGGCTTGTGCGAATAGTAAATTTTAGGTTCAAAGAGAATTCAAAGCGAATAGGAATTTGGTCGAATAATTTCAAATTGAATTAGAGTATTATATATCACATGTTATAAAGAAAAATGAGCATATTTGTCATGACCCAACTAACCTGCATAATATATTTTTTTAATTGAAACAAGGCATGTGCAAATGTCTTTTTTTTTTTTTTTGTTCAAAGGAAGTGGAAGCAATTTTGAATTGTAGCAGGATTTCACTTTCGGTAGGATGCAAGTGATAACCTGTAAAATATGTTACCTTTTAAAGTTTACTATACTTAGAGCATATAAGCCGGTATAACAAGCTTTTAAATTTAAGAAATGATGAATCGTTGTGAAGGTAAAATGCTCATTCAACCTTGTAGTGGGGCTTCACGGCAGTCGGGCTTTTCTCTGGAAAGGTGTATTCACGGTGTAGCACCCCTCCACTGCAGTGAAACCACCTTTACAGAGGGTTGCATATGGACTAATACACCTATTCGTTCATTTCGAATACTTTCAAATTTCCAATAATTCGAATCGAAGCGAATTTGAATACTGTAATATTTCATTCGAATATTTGAAGTGCTCGAATATTCGCACAAGGCTAATTATTTGACATAACGAAAGCTCCTCTATCGTTTCATTGTTCTGCACACTTGCTGGTGTGAATGGATGTGGCTGTGTGCTGATCTTTGCTGATCGTGTTGCGCAGTGCCTTCAATGTGTCCGAGAGCCGAGGCAAGGACAAGTATGTCTACATGGTGAAGCTGGGAGGACCCGTCATCACTGGCGTTCCTGGAGCGTGCACCAAGGCCAGCGTGTGCCAGTCCAAGGATGCCACTGGCTTCTACAGGGACATTGGCAGCTTCAGCACCAAGAAGTTTGTTGTCCGAGGTAACGTGGTCCCTGCGTAGCTTTTGTGCACAACTTCTTAAGTGCAAGTGTTTGAAAGATATTAACAGTCAAGCATATGCCGTACGGCATCACGCAGGTCACGTTACCAGAGGGGGAGTGAATGAAGAAAATCAATGAAACCAAATGCCGATGATATTATGATCATAATGATGCTCTAAATGAGACTAAACTTCGCTGACACACTTTTCACAGTGTGGAACTGGCTGAATTCTTTTATGTTGGGGGCCATATTGCCATGAATCACTCTTGTGGATCTTGCTCTGAGTATGTGCGATTAGATATGTGAGCAGATGTTTGAAAGTGGACTTGTGAACTGCAACGCTTGCTTCTGTGTGGCACCAGCAGCAGTGAGTGCAATAGGTCTTCCGGTTCGATGCCTAGCTGTTCGCTGTTTCAAGGTGTGTGCCGTTCAGTGTAATCGGGGAGAAAACTCATACTTTCTGCGACGCGGTTGTTACCAGTTATCTTGCCTCCTCCCCGATTACGCTGAACCGCACACAACTTGAAGCAGCAACAAGATGTGCCTTGACGGTTCCTAGAACCGGAAGTGCTGTGGCAGACGACGCGCCGTTTTGCTATCCACCTATTGACAGAACAAGTAGAAGAAATGTTGCACTAAAGGTACGCTGAAGAGGAACACTAAAATCAGTTCATTGTAAACTAACTCAACCCTGGATATAACATATACGGATGTAACGAATTTTCGGTTATAACGAAATAAATGAAGAATAGTTTTGTCGTAGTGCTTCCAATAAACGTTTATAATGAATTTTCGGATATAACGAAGTTGTTTTCATGGCAGACGTGACTTTGTTATGAGGTTTGAGTGTATTTATTGGTCTTGAATGCCATTTGGTGCTTCTTCCCCATTGTACAGTACGATCCACTCTTAGAGGGAACACGCCAGCGCGCGGCCAGAGGTCCGCGGAGCGCTAACTGCTGGCGAGATTTGGAAACGCGGAGCATGCGCGTAGAATCACAAGGGCGGTTTGTGTCCCGCATCGTCTGCTACTTCTTCGCCCCAGCGCTCGGCGCACGCTAGCGAAATTCTATGTTTCTACGGTTGTAAGCACAAGTTTGATATTATCTCTGCATCGGGCATAAATTTCCTCGTCTGGTATAAAAAGCGGCCGGCTGGTGCGAGCAGCATGTTGAAAGCTTACGACTAACTTATCGGTGAGCACTTGGGCTAGTTGCTAATTCGTTATGAGGGAAACTGTGCAAAAAAAACAACGTCGACAAAGGGAGAACAGAACAGCACAAGCGCATGTGCTTGTGGTGTTCTCCCTTTGTCGATGTTGGTTTTTTTTTGCGCAGTTTCCCTCATAATGAGCACTTACACTAGGTTACGCAAGTGATGTTTCGTTATCACTTTCACAGAATTCCACAGCTGGGGGCCCCAGTCGAAATTTGGCCACTGGGCCCGCGAATCGCATCGCATCAAAAACTGGCGAAAAAACAGTGCAACGAACACCTTTTTTTTTCTGCCTGCTGATTACCCGACGAGGCGCAGAAAGAGTGGTGGCTACATGAATCTCACTGCTGAAAAACAGAAGCGCTGTCCAGCGCTCGCCAAGCGCAGGGCTGGCAATTGTAGCAGACGAATAGCATGTTGCAAACGCGGCCCTTGCGCCTTTATGCGCGTGTGCCGCGTTTGCGAATCTCGCCGCCAGTTTGCGCCACGTGGGCCGCCGGCCACGCGATCGCGTGTTCCCTCTAACAGTGGACCGCACTGTACAAATCAATCTTCCTTGGGGAAAGTAAAGGCAAACTGCCCCTTTTGTAAGTTTGATCCTTCAAGTATTGAGATCAGGCTGTCTTTTAAAACTTCAAGGCATTTCAGTGCAGCAACCTAAAAGCATGAAACAGTTTGCTTCATTTGCACTGTTAACAGCATAGCATGCGGGCACAAGTCACAGCAATATCTGTGCAGAACTGCACGAGTTTTATGCAGAATTTGGTTGGGGGCACTTGTGTGATTGGTAAACTGACTGCTATTTCACTAAGTAGCTTCAAAGCTGGAGTACTTTTTTTTACGTATTTGGGAAAATGGCTCTTAAGTCTCCAGGTTGCGTCATTTCTAAGCCTGGAATGTATTCCTTTATGTAACAGTGAACTTGTGTTGAGTGGGATACAGCCAACATTTTTATCGCAAAGCAGTGATGTGGGAAATTTTTGTCACCATGTGCCATTTTTGTCCTTGTTTGATCAAGCCTTGGCTTGCCTCCACAATTGATGTATTTGTGCTCTCATTGCAGGATCAGAGTTGCTGCTTGAAATGGAGTCCTTGGTCAGCAAGTGTGGTCGTACAAATAACAGCGTCAAGTCCATCATCAGCTTTGAGTGCTCTAAATCTGCTGGCCTGGTGAGAGCCACTTAGATTTTAAGCATATTCAGACAGTGTGCTTCGACTTGTCCATAAATTTGTTGTCGCACTGCGATCTGCTAGCCTCCCGGTTAGCTCGCACCCAGGAAGGCGTTGTTCCTGGGTTAGAAACTCGTACCTAAACGCATTTTTCTTCAGCTAGAAAGTTTCTGTGCAATTAGTAGGTTTTTTGTGCCTCCATGCTAGAAATAAGTGGATAACTTTTTTTTTTTCTTTGAACTTTCCTCTTTGTGGACTGCTATGGAACTTATTTGCCTTTAAATCTGCGCTTTGTTTACTTTGATGAGATCTAAAACATCTTAAGACCATTGATAGTGACAGGGCATCAACAGCACTGGCGTAAATCTCTGGGGGGGACCCCCCTTGTGTTCAGGCTGGGCGGGACACCCCTCGCATTGTCCCCCCTTGAGATTTATCTTTCGAACGCCATATATTTGAACTGCTTGAGAGTTACGTATAGTACAATCAACTTTTTTTGTTAATGCCCGCTTATTTTGTAATGTGTGTAGGCCTGTATTCAATACCCTTCAGCTGTGCAAGACTATTGAAATCGCAACTGTCGCTTGACTGCTTTCGGAAAAGTCTCAATATGAGCTGGGAACTCATGGTCGTTTCTTTTTTTAATTTTATTTGAAAACGATTTTAATTTTGATAAAAATAAAAACAAAATGGCCACCTTGGTGAGATGTGTGCCCCCCCCCCCCCCCCTTGTGGTTTAACTGGATTTACGCCACTGGTCAACAGTGCTTCTCGCTTTCCTGTCTTGTTGCACTGTTGCAAGCTAATTTTTCGTTCTTGAGCTATCGAAGGCTTACATTTTTCAGTACTCCTGTTATTCTTTGTTATTCAAAATTTCGTTATTATTTTGTTCTTGTGTGAGTGTTTTCGCTGTGTAGAACATGAAGGGCAGTAAGGTTGATTTTCAGGCATAAGAAGAATTGTGGAGCTGAAAGGCCAGATTTTTGGCTGTGTAACTTAAAGAGGAAGTCTAAAGTTTCTGAAGGCAAAGGTATGAGAAGTATTGAAATGCTCAGTCATGAAGGAAAGCGTATTTCTGATTGCAACCCACATGGTTTTTGACATCATTGATTCATGCATTGCATCTCTTCCACAGGGCTCTCCAGAGTTCCTTTACGAATCCGGAAAATGTCATTACCTGTTCCGGTGGGCAACAGTCCAGGTGTGCCACGATGCTCTCGTGTAAGTCTCGCTTCATTAAAAAATCTGTTAAGGAATTGGCACATTCATAACGGTCTCCTCCTCATTTGCATGCAGCGGTAGCGACCACAGGGTGTTCTGTGCCTGACAGTGTTGTTCTCATGTTTTGTGTTTCTAGACGGCTTGTCGAACCAGACTCGGGTCGTCTTGTCGGTCCGGCATCGGTGTCGTCCAGAACCACCATTGGGATTGTCATTGCTGCCGTTGTTGTGTTTGTACTTGCATCGGCAGGCCTGTACCTATTGAGACATAAGTTGAGGTGCGTACACTTTTTTGTGTGTATTTGTGTAAATATTTCTTCCAGGAAAATTTGTTACTCTAATGAAGTACCATTACTGGCAGGATCGATGTTCTACCTTGTCACTGCGTTATGTTAATAAAGGTCCAACTATAAGGTTCATAGTACAGATTTCTGTAGTGTGTACAACCAACCTGCCGGAATGTGCCAGTGGCTACTGCATTTTGCTGCGAGTGAGAAGCTGTGCGTTAATACCACCTGTGATGGCTGCATTCTGGTGGGTGGCGCATTTAACTAAAACACGAACGTGTGCTGTGCTTTTGAGTGCACGTAGAGCACTGCAAGTGGTAAATATTAAGCCAGGTTCCTATGGCATCTGTAGTAACCCACGGGTAAACACAAAAATTTAAATATATTGGAATGTGTATAGGTAGTCCTTTAGCGGCTGCTTGCCTGCAGTGCTTCAAATCTCTGCTAGACTGACTGAACGAGTGCCAAGAAAAAGGAACATAGTAATGGTGTAGAAAGAAGTGGTAGGCTGTGGTGGGTTTGGTTGATATGACATCTAGGAACGATTAGCTTGTTGTGCATTAGACTTAATAGGCCACTTCTAATAATATCTGTGCAGTTCAGTTAACAAAGAGGCACGTTGTGAGCAATAACATGGCAGATCTGCGAAGCTCAGCAGTCACTGTTAGTTAGCATTGCTTTGGCTGAATCTTAATTTGTTAACTTGCGTTAGACCCGCCGCGGTGGTCTAGTGGTTATGGTGCTAGACTGCTGACCTGAAGGTTGCAAGATCGAATCCCTGCCCTGGCGGTCTAATATTGATGGAGGCAAATTGCTAGAGGGGCATGTGCCTAGATTTAGGTGCACGTTAACATCACGTAGAAAACAACGCTACGAGACGGGACAAAGAAAGGGCACAAACACGGCGCTGTGCCAAACACGGCCCAACACGGCACAAACACGGCCCTTTCTTTGTCCCGTCTCGTAGCACTGTTTTCTACGTGAAGTCATGCACCAACCAGCCCAAATCCGTACCCTACTGCACGTTAACATGTTCACTGCGGCGTGGGTCACAGGTGGGTCACAGCCTGTGCTCGTCCTATGCGGCCACGATGTCACGAGTATGCCTCTGCTTGCGGATGCGATAACTTCATCACACTTGTACGCAGAGGTACGATTCTTGTTGCAAGAAGTTATAAATAATCGGAATACTTTTCTGGTGTTGGATGCCATGACCCACGAGTGACCCACGACACACTGAATGAAAACGTTCTCGTGCTGCGTGCGGTTTGACCCACCGGTGGCCCACGCTCAAGAACTCTCCATCATGTGCTGCCGTCTAAGTTTTGAGAATGCAACCACTGCATATATTTTTATTGCATTCGACGTGGGACAGCGATGTTTTTAAGGAGCAGAGTGGCGGCCTATTTCTCTATTGTGTTGCTCGCCAGCATTTCGCCGCGGTTTTTGAAATATGTTTCACTTGAATGAGTATACATGCATTCTTCCTGCTGCTCCCAAACATTTTAGTGCAATTCATAGATCATCTTGCCTTTCACGGACACAAAGTAAAGCACAACCTAGAGGAAACAAACGTGTGCTTGTGTTTCTGGTGCCAGAAATTTCAGATTTCAACATAGCTTTACGCGAAAAAGGCAAGAAATAGCTCTGTCTTTCAAATAAGCGTGCCACATGCCAACCACAAAGGTAGCAGTGCTCTCTCTTTGGAGCGAATGAAACAAGCACAGGCACGCGACCCACCGGTGGGTCACGGCGCACCTGGAAGATCTGCCGAGTGGCCCACGGGTGGGTCACTCCGCACCTAAAACGAGACCTCAAGGAAGCGTGCCACAGCGAATGTGTTAAAGAACCCCAGGTAGTCAAAATTTCCGGAACCCTCCGCTATGACGTCTCTCCTAATCGTATCTTGGTCTTGGGACGTCAAACCCCTGAAATTATTCTTACTAACTTGCGTTAGTTGGTCGGATTGTTAGATAGGCTAGCTTTCCTGTTCATGGCTTCTGAGAACTTCCACTTATTTCAGTGTGAATCTCGGGGACATTTTTCCGATGTATTAGAAAATTTTAATTTGTCCAGGTGCATATGTCAGTTCTGTAGGTGATGAAAAAGAGAGAGCAACAATGGTTTCGATGTGCTCAAAGTTGTTCACTGCTTGTCAGGCTTTCCATTTGTCTTAGCTGCTGCTTCTGATCAAGCTTGCTCGTCTTACCTTATGGTCTTGTGCTTTTATTTTAGGGCCTTGGTCGATCTCACTTGCTACAAGTCCCTTAGTGGAATAAGGGTTCCGCAATACCACTATTCAAAGGTATGTACTATGTGCTGCATTTATGTTCCTAATTATTTGCTTGGTGCATTGAATAGTGGGAATATGCAGCATTTGATACCAGCCTGAACTGAATTTTGACGAAAATATTTGTTTGAATTCTGGCTGAAGTGGAACCTTTATTATTAATGAAACTGCATGCAGTAAAAGAATGCCTTATGTTATTCAGTGTTCATAAGGATATACACATTCGTTACATGCCAATGTCAAGAAAAGATTTTTAGTAGCTTTCGTTATTTGTGTTCATCAAGTTGAGGTGTGACTGTACTCATCCCACTGCTGAATAAAGCAAAAACAAGTGTCATTATTTAGACAGTTATCTTGTAAGGGAGCTTACATCATGCTAGAAGTCGCTTTGGGGATCACTTTCAAGAAAAAATGCCATTGCTTGTGTGAATATGGCTTGTACAGGGAATTGCTTGCAAAGCTATGTTGGTAGTCCTTATACCTTCTTTCCGTCTTGGTTTGGGTGTGGTAAACTGCAGATATCCTTGCCGTTTATTCTTGCAACATAATCGTTGCTTTTGTACAGGCATAAATGTAAAGTACTGTTAACTGTTAAAGGGAACACTTGAATGTGCACCTTTCAAATTGCTGGTCCCTTAACCGCAAGTGAATGTGGAAATGTGATTCATGCATGGTACTAGTTTGTCCAAAGGAATTAGAACTGTGAACACCAGTAGGCTTATGCAAATATATACCGCTATGTTTTTGCAAGAGAGTGAAATCCAAACATGCCTTGCACGCAAGTGTTCCCTTTTACAGCAGACACATGTGTACATCACTTTCTGCCCAGTGAACTTTCGTGCATAATCATATATAATTTTTTTCGTGCTGCATTTCAGACCACATCTCAGCTGCGGAGCACAGATGAAAATGGAGACACCGAACTGCTGACGTCGGGGTCCTCACTGAACTCTGCGGACGATCCTTTAGACACTCATGTTTTAGCGTAGGCGACCATTGTTTTATATCGTCGCCTAATTCTGTCATTGCGGGGCTCGTGACTGAAACCGGGAAGGCAAGCCTAATTAGACACGAATCCTTTCTACAGTTTGATTTCGTCGCGTAGATTGACCAGTTCCGTGTGAGGCTGTATGGTTTTTCGAGTCCTTTAGCCAAGGCATTTTTTTTTTTTTCATTTAGGTTGTAGACAGAGCGGGAAGGAAAGGGCCACGAAAAAGAATTGCTCCATCGTTGTTACTAGCAGCAGGGTGGAAATTGCTGGAAAAGTTTCGCGACTTGATGCGGCCACCGCGGCACGTATGTGTTTGAACACGTTGACTGTGATAACCGACCTCGCATTGAAGCGGCTGCAACCCATCGCAGCATCTTCCGTGTTGTGAGATTTCTAAGCAATCCCAGCTTTACCAGAGCACAAGACTTTTTCTTTTTTTAATCTCCTTGCACTTTCCTCGATGTCGTTGGGTAGAGAAATCGAGGGATGCGGCAAATTCCATTTTCTCTTTTTCCATTGCCATTGTTCTCACTTAGTTTCGAGCTAGTCTCATGTTCTCTGTATTAGGCTCGAGCTGGTCTCAATGTTACTATGCACTTGTTCCGGCCTGGACGCTTCCGTGACTAACCCCGTTAGTGCAGCTTCCTGTCGTCACCACGCCTACCCCGCCCTTATCGTTTACGATGGACTTGCCCTCTCTGGTGGGACAGTGTGCCTTGATCTAGTCCATGCTGACTCACATATACTGTACGACGGTTAAGTGCGCTACTACGGTTTTGTACGCTTCATGCCATGTGATAAAGTACGATAGACAAGAGGCACAATCGCTGGCATTACTAGCCAAGACTAAGTGTTTTCACTTCTATTTCTCAAGCCATAGTTATTTAGTTGAAGTATGTTTGTGGTTTTATGCACTTGACATGTTTGCATTCCAGGCTCAAATTGCGGAGTGCTTGGCTTTGTCAAGGTCAGCGTCGTGCGCTAGAGTAACCAAAAAAAAGCAGAATTGTTGTTCTATTCTTTTTTTTTTCTTTTATCTGCACAAGGCATGCAGACAGAGTACATAATTGACTAGACTGTTACATGTATATATGCATTTCATGAGAGTGAGGTATGTTTGAATAAATCTAATTTATTATACACTTCTTGTGTTGTGTTCTTTCTTGTCACTGAGATACCATTTTGGATTGCAACAGATGTCGGCAGCAATGTTAGCTAGTGCGAATTTTTCTCTAACCATGTGTACAATTTCCTCACTGGTTTCTTATTGCTCTTGCGACTAGTTAGCCTTTCTTTAAGCCCTCTTAGAATCTCATAGAGGTAGCTTGCAAACAGCGGGTGTGTATCCTGGCATTTGATGCAAAAGTCTACCAGCGCTTTTGCAGTTTCAGAGAGCTCACAGCAAATGAGAGGTGAAGGTTGTTTTAGTGATGCGACAGCGTTTTCAGTGCACTGTAGCAGAAAGAATGAGCGGTCAAAGTGGTCTATCTCTAGGGCTCGCTGGTCTTCTTGGAGTGTGTCAACGAAGCTTGCAAAGTGAAGCAGCTTATCCAGAAGATGCCTGATGATGGGAAGCGTGAAGGCTTGGCCGTGGGCAAGGCTTCCCACCCAGCTTGCGATATTTTCTTGGCGCCTGTACTAAATTGGAAAACAGATTTATAACCAGAGGCTGGTAGTGCATTATGCATGTGTTAAGAAAATATAATTGCTTTAATTCAATATTAGAGAACTGGTCTTTGTAGTAGTGCCTAAGCTGATTGTAAGGAAACATTCATATCTTAGCAGGTGAAACACTATCAGTATGTGGTGTCCCCCAGGAATATGCTCTTTGTAAGTTGCCATTTTTATTTTCTCAATACCTCAGGAGAAGCAAATCCTGCTGGGTCACTTGTACAAGGTTACTGTTAATGAGGTGCAGCTGATTAGTTACTTGTAGGAGCCCTGATAGCAATGTCAGTAGGGAGGTGTTATTCTCTTCAATATTGTGCATTACTCGTTCAGATTGGAACAAGATTGTTTCATACTACAAAATGGAGCATGTGCATTTTAGTGGGGTGCAAATGCATGGTTTATTACAAATGGCACCTAGTTATCTTCACACAGTAAATGGTATGATGCCCCATAGTATGACTTAAGTGGTGCAAAGTGTAAATTGTACAATGCCCCATGGATTTGCCTTTTAGGACCGCTCGCTTAAAACTTTTAGGGACCTCATTTAGCAGTGCTGTAAAAAAAACAAAACTGTTCTGTTGTTGGCAAGCCGTTGATGGAACATCAGATTCATCATGCGCCCAGGAATGTGATACTGTTCAAACTGGGCTCGGCTGAAGCATTGCAATCTAAACGATCATTGTTGACAATATTTAACTCTTGCATTTTAATGGCCGCTATGTATGATTACATCGCATCTATATTCGCTAGGCACACAAAAATTGACTATTGGCGGTTGAGGGCACGGCTTTCTGCACTGTTGGGGCCGGGTGCGAACTGACCTCACAGATCTTGAAGTACTTGAAGTTTTTCAACCTACTTCAATAGTGGGCGAGAAAACTATCTTAAAACAAACAAAAAAATACAGGTTCAATCTTCAACTAGATCTGAGCTGATGTCGAGACCTGTGACCTCACGAGGGGCTGGCACACATATTCGAAATATAGCGTTATACGGTATACATTTCAAAATATAGCATAAAGCAAACAGCCTCCATGTTAGCGGATCCCTTTAAAAACATGGACTTTGCTACGACAGGCCTTGCACAAACAAATGTCTGCGAAGAATACTTACGTCGACGTTCTCTGTCTGTTCTGCGATTTCGTTCAGGCAGTCTGCGATAAAATCCACCACGGCTGCTTGAAGAGAAGGCGTTAAGGCGCTGCGCCCATCGTCGCACATATCTGATAAAGTAGACAGTGCCTTATGACACAGCTCCATTTCGGTGCCACTGATGGGCGGGCTCCTGCGTAACGTGCGTAAGAGATTGTTTGCCGAGCGTAGCGTCAGTTCTTCGACGTCAGTGACGTCGGTGCCTTCGGCTGCCTGCTTCAGAAGAGCTGTGTTGGACGCGACCGACAGGTAATTTTCCAAAAACGCCCAGTGCTGACCGATGCGTTCTGCAGTAACTGAAAGCTTCTCCGTAGGGTTTTTCCTCGGTTCACGACAGAAAGCTGAAAAGACACGTACAATATTCCTAGCTCTGTGTGAACGTACTTGGACGCTGTTTTTCACACAAAAGTGACTGCATCGTTTAGTGTGGTTAAAGGGACACTAAAGTGAAACAACAAATTAGTTTAGACTGATAAGTTATACTCTGAAAACTCTTGTGTTAATGTCACCACCATAGGTGTAATAATAGATAAGAAAATGTCACAAGTTTCACTTTTAAATTTCCCGCCGAAGTCTCCGATTATGACGTAACGGAATTCAGTGTTTTTTTTTTGTATTTTGGTCAAATCGGCTCGAAGAAATTTCCTTAAAGTTGGTATATTGTCTCTGGCTATCTCAGAAGACGATGTAGTTCATTTTTACCGATTAGAACTACGTAGGCCCTAGAAGACGCCGTCGAAATCTATGGCGTCATGGTGACTAGTGCGGGAATTGCAAGGTGGTGTCGCCACCCGCATTTTCTTGCGCGTTTTCTCGCTTACCAAGCGTATTCTCGCAACAAGCGTGGTGTTTTTTGGTTTACTGAAAGAGTAATTTACTAATGCGAGAAAAGTCTTTCTCTCTTTAGTGTCCCTTTAATAAGCTTATATATTTAGAGTTAGCTGTGTCGTCACACTAGTTAGCAGCACTGAACACTACATCTAGGTAACGAGGAACTTGCCGAGTGGGTCGGACCGAAAGCAGCCTCTGACGCTCATCAACGCGACTTTCTGCCGCAATTGCACAACATTGTCTTCGAGGTCTTTGCATACATCCGACATCCTAGCTTCGTTGCTTCTCACTTCTTCCGCGAGCTTTCTGACGTAATCTTCCGCCGAAACGTCATCTGGCTTCGAACGTATCATTGCCAGAGCTACGGCAACCTTCAACGTGCGATGGCGTTCATCTGAAATACAAAAGAGGCCACAAGTTAGGTTTCATGCAATGCGCTGGGTCGATACGGCGAGCAAACGTATCGCCGCCTAAAGAAACAACTGCCGCGTATCGTGACTATTCGGGCAAGGACTGCATCCATTTCACTCACCTTGGGGCAGTAGAATAGGAATTTCCTTGTCCACTGGGTCATTCGATTCTTCTTCAGCGGGAGGTTCCTTTCGTCTTTTGTTCGATGTCATTAGCGCAGCAAGGCGGACCACCAACAGCTCATCGGAGACTTGAAATTTATCTTTCCCGCGACGTAAAATTCTGTCCGCTGCAAAATATTGGCGCTAACGGCGGTAGAGATGTAGAAACATTGAACGAATTGAAGTACAGTCGTACCGTCGTACAGTGACTAGTCGTGGAAGCAGTGGAAGTCCCTGCCTGTATGGCCAAAGTGGAACCCGCCACGGTGGTCTATTAGCACTGTTAGAGTAGCACTATTAGTAAGAGTCGATCGGTAGCCTGTTCAACGGTTCATCTCTCGGACCCCGGGAGGGAGTGGCGTCTAGTGGGCCATGGTTACAGTGTACTAGAAGTACACTGTACCATGGTGCTCGAGTGCTGATCCGCAGGTCGCGGTAACGAATCCCGGCCGCGGCGGCCGCATTTTCGATGGAGGCGAAAATTCTTTAGGCCCATTTACTTAGATTTAGGTGCTCGTTCAAGAACACCAGGTGGTCTAATTTTACGGAGCCCTCCACTGGGGCATCCCTCATAATCAATATAGTGTTTTTAATTATTATGACCAACGTATTACTCTTATCGTTAATATCGTCGCCTCAAGTCTGATAAGGCTTTGTTTAAACCAATTAAGCTTGCCAAGAAGCACACTAATTAGACTTGCACTTCGCTTCCTCGATTATTTTGGGTTGCCGATCCTCTAAGTGGGCTTTTGCTGGTTTCATCGCTGGCGATTGTGCACAACCTCGTAAACTCCACATGTATTGTTCCTTAGATTTGAAACTAGCTTCGTGTTGCTGCGTTTGTCTTAGCGGGAATTTACTGAATTTCAATTAAATTGACAGCCGCATCAACACATTAATTCTGCCTCGCTTTCATCTACAGTGCTATCCGCCGGCACATGACTCCACAAGCTCGTTTTCAACAGCGAATTAGTCGACCCTTCGCCGACGCCTGTGTAACGCTAAGATAACTTTTTTTGTTGGGCGGGTTGGTGTGCGTTCATATTCGCTTTAAAGAACACAAGCACGAGTTCTCTTGAGCCATATTTCTAGTACAGTGGGCCCCGCTATGCGCTCTGTCCCGTATCCTCTCACGTGGACTAGTGTGGCGAGAGTGAGGCTCGCTAGGAAAGGGGGAGGGGATCTGTGCTATGCCGGTCTATGCCCAGTCTATGCCGTGTCGAGAGGCTTGGCGGAAATTGGCGAAGGCAGTGCGTTGCACGAGAGGGGAGAGAGTGAAGCTTTCTAGAAAGGGGAAATCAATGGAAGGCGCGCCAAGAGGGGCGAGTGTGATGCTCGGCGGAAAGGGCGAACCAATGAGAGGTGCGCCAAGAGAGGCGACGGTGAGGCTCGGCGGAAAGCGCGTCAGAACGCAGCTGTTTGCGAGGAGTAAGTCAGTGAGGGGCTCGGTCCGCCCGACGTAGGCAACGAGGGGGGGGGGGGGCATCAGCGTCGCTGTTTCTACGGCTGTCACGGAGTGGAGCTGGCTGGATTTTTAAATGCGAAGCATTTCTTAGCGAACTTCTGCGACTTTGAGCGTATCTATCTATCTATCTATCTATCTATCTATCTATCTATCTATCTATCTATCTATCTATCTATCTATCTATCTATCTATCTATCTATCTATCTATCTATCTATCTAGCCGGCTACGACTTTGTGCTCTCATGGCCGTTTCGTTAATCGGATGTATACCAAAATTGGTGTGTCATAACGTGGCCTTATTACGAACATAAATGACAAGTCATACCATGAAAATCATGACACGCATGTTATGAATAGCATGATTTACATTCCACGACCTTAGGCTCTTGCGGCCGTTCCGTTAATTTCATATACACCAAAATCGGTACCGCGTGACAAGAATTTATGACAAGCATAATGACTGGTCCTAACATGCAAATCATGACACGCATGTCATGTGCAGCATGATTTACATGACATGGTCTCTGGGCGCTCGCGGCCGTTTAAATGAAGGGATATATACGAAAACTGGTATGACGAGACATTTCTGTATGACGAACATATCTGACACGTGTTAACATGAAAATCATGACATGCATGTCATGTATGACATGATATACATGCCACGCTCATGGCGCACTCGCGGTCGTTTCGCTAGATTGATATACACCAAAATTGGTATTTTGCTATGTGACTGTATGAAGAACATGAATAACAGGTCGTAGCATGAAAACCATGACATCCATGACATGTATGTCATGATTTACATGCGACGCTCATGGTGCATTTGCGGCCGTTTCGCTTGCATGATATACACCACAATTGATATTGCGCGACACGACCGTATGACGAACGTAAGTGAGATGTGGTAACATGAAAATCATGACGTGCAAGTCATGTACAACCTGATTTACATGCCACGCTCATGGTGCGCTAGCGGCTGTTTCAGTAGATTGATATACACCAAAATTGGTATTGCGCGAAGTGACTGTATGAAGAACATGAATAACAGTTGGTAAGATGAAAACCATGACATGCATGTCATGTATGTCATGATTTACATGCCACGCTCATGATGCATTCGCGGCCGCTTCGCTAGCTTGATGTACACCAAAATTGGTATTGCGCGCAGCGACTGTATGACGAACGTAAATGAGACGTGGTAACATGAAAATCGTGACATGCATGACATGTACGACATGATTTACATGTCATGCTCATGGCGCACTCGTGGCCGTTTCGCTTGCTTGATATCCACCAAAATTGGTATTGTGCTATGTGGCTGTATGAAGAACATGAATAACAGGTGTTAACATGAAAATCATGACATGCATGTCATGTATGGCATGATTTACATGCTATACTCGTGGTGCACTCGCGGCCATTTCGCTCGTTTGATATACACCAAAATTGATATTGCGCGATGTGACTGTACGACGAACATAAATGAGAGGTTTTAACATGCGAATCATGTTATGCATGTCACGTGCGGTATGATTTACATGCCACTGTCATGGTGTGCTTCCGGCCGTCTTGTTAACTGGATATTTACCAAAATTGGAGCGGCACGACACGAGTGCGTGGTGAACATAAGCGACAGGTCATGCATTGTATATACCAGAATATGCGTTTCATTGGCATGGTGTATACTAGATTGTGCATGCATACGTGCATGGCAAACATACGATATATGGTGGACTAGATGCCATGGCATGAATGATTTCACTTGGCTCAAAGACAAACAAGGCGATGTATGCAGCTCTTTGCTGGCTGCTTCGCATTACATCGATTCCCACAGTGCGTGGGATCTGCCGAATTTTTTTTCTTCTCAATCAATGGAATGCGCGCCAAGAGGGGCGAGTGTGATGCTCGGCGGAAAGGGCGAACTAATGAGAGGTGCGCCAAGAGAGGCGACGGTGAGGCTCGGCGGAAAGCGCGTCAGAACGCAGCTGTTTGCGAGGAGTAAGTCAGTGAGGGGCTCGGTCCGCCCGACGTAGGCAAAGAGGGGGGGGGGGCATCAGCGTCGCTGTTTCTACGGCTGTCACGGAGTGGAGCTGGCTGGATTTTTTTCTTCTTGTCTCATTTCCCTAAAGTTGTTTATAAAGTTTTTCGAAAAGAGGACGCCGAATAAAGCGAAGAAGGCTACGGAAGAACATGCCGTGCCAGGAACTCGCGAACTATCGAGGCAATCTTTTCCCTCGTAGTAGGGTGCCTGTTGCTGCTTTTGTGTCTTTGCCCTCGTATTCCTCGTTCTTCGGCTATGGTTATCAAGGAGGGGAAACGTCGTGTACTACGGTCGCGTACATGTCACTGATCGCAATACTACTGGATCGCATTGCGCCTTGCAGACGCAACGTGTGGTTGGGCAACGTTTCATTTTTCATATGCGGCACCGCGGCGCCTGTAATCTTCCAATTACTATACCAAGCGGCAATTCGTCACATTTCCAGCAGCGCTAGTTCCGCTGCCTTTTCATGCCGTTGGAGACGGTACGTCGTCGCCCCAAAGGAAGTCTCGTCGTATACTGAACACACATATATGCTAGACGTCTCTGCATCGAAAAGAAGAAAGCAACATTGATAACGTTAGTGCATAGTTGCCAGAGAAGAAGGAGCTATGCTTTCTTGAAATATTTTTCGCTGCAACGAGTGCCCTACTTTCGATGTCTTGATTCAATACGTGGTCTGGGGATAGCCCCAAGACTTCGGAGTTCGACCGCCCGAGCAGTGCGTTCAAATTGTCGCGTAGCTGCCGCCTTCGCTGCACATATAACCCCTTGACGTTTCATCAAAGAAAAAAATAAGGGGAAGGGGGGGGAGGAGGGGCTGTTGGACCAAGAAACCACAACTTGATTTGAGCGGACCTCACACGAAGACTCTGGCAACTCGGAAACGAATGACTTGTCAAAACTTTGAGTTCGCGCGTAACTAACGATCAATCCGGCCCGCCCCCTTCTCCCTTTTTCTTGAAAATTGTTAGCGCGTTATCAATGTTTCGCGCGCATTTTTCCAGGCAGGCAACGCTCGCTGGTGGTGCCGGGCATCATCGCTGATTACGAAGTCAGCTTCCAAATTTTTGAAGCGTTAATTGCTAAACTACACCGACTTTCTGTATACGCTGTACAAACAAAAAATAAAACTCCGCAGTAAAGACCAAAGCAATTAAAAACCTGAGTAGAAGCATGTGTGGAGTGGGAGCACAAAGAGTGCCGTGATAGTAAAGTTACGGCCGCTACATAAAAAAAAAAAAACAGGTATGTAGCGGCCGTGGTAAGGTTGATTACCATAACGAAGCAAATCCGGAAGGCAGGTGAAAAAAAGAAAGTTTGCGCTCTACCTCTGATCGCCATCATACAGCCGTGGTTTATCTTCATTTATTACCGACGAAGAGTACGTCCTCGCGGGTTGATATACGTACGCGAAGGTTTCGCTCCCTCCTATAACCTGAGCTGACCTCACCCACTCAAACTGTAATTTGACGAGAATGTTTATATAATACGTATACCTTCAGCACAGCAGACAGTCAATGAAGTAGGAAGGCTATATAGCAGGTCAGGGAGGTTTCTATAAAATTCAGCCGGCTCCACGCCGTGAAAGCCGTCTGACAACGAAGCTAATGATGAGGATCACTTTCGGTACAAAGAGGTCATAATCTTCATTTCGTTGAGATTATTTGAAGAAAATCACCATCCTAATCATCACCATTTCGAGCATCAACATCAACATCATCTCACCATCGTTTAGGCAAAATCGCGAGTTGGGCTTGTTGGTGGATGTTCATCGTACAATATAAGTGACAGCGCAACGGGTTAAATACGGACAGAAAGAAGAAACGGACACAGCGCTGAATTAACTCACAACTAAATTTATTTTCGAAAAATAAAGAACATATATGCAGATCAACGAGTCATCAAGACCAAGCACAGGTGTAACAACACAAACAGATTAATCATGTATTGTCTAACAGATACCTGTATTCCTCATCTAGAAGAATGATTCTTTCTTTTTCGAAAATAAATTTACTTGTGAGTTCAGCGCTGTGTCCGTTTCTTCGTTCTGTCCGTGTTTAACCCGTTGCGCTGTCAATTATATTACGATCACCATCGTTCATTTCTTTTTGTTTCTTTATTCACTTGCCCCTCTGGTCACGTGACCTGCGTGACGCTTTCTACTACTACTACTACTACTACTACTACTACTACTACTACTACTACTACTACTACTACTACTACTACTACTACTACTACTACTACTACGACGACGACGACGACGACGGCGGCGGCGGTACAGGGTAGACTAAAGGCCATTTGCGACCGTTTACGACTGGTCGCAAATGGCCGCTTTGGTCGCAAAGCGACTATTTTGGTTCAGTAGCTCGCTGCTCGATATTTCAATCGCGCGACTGCAGTCGCAAACCTCCGAACCAATCAGATGTTCAGGAACAGGACGTCAGCTTATTTTACAGGGCAATGGCACCATCGGGGCAACATCGGTCGTGTGTAGAGTCGCTTTTTGATCGCTAGCCGCAAATGGTCGCACGACCGACGCTAGTCGCAAGTGTGAAGGAACAGACAGCTTGAGAAAGTGACAGCATCTATACATGTCCCGCATTTATTTCACGGAAAAAACGTGTACGGATTTCTCTGGTATCCCAGGTTTCTTGCCTAACTAACCAATGGCGAGGGCGTACTCCATCCCGAATGAGGTAAGGTCGTCAATTGATTGCAATGACAGTTTCGTGAGCTCGGTGTTCCGAAGGCACGCCTGCAAAACAGAATGGAGACAGAAAAACTTTGTCAAGCGCACCGAACGGTTTAAGACTTCGTGATATGTAAAGATTATAAATAACGCTGGAATATAACTTCGTTAACAACCATTGGCGTAGTAGAGGTCGCACGGCACATACACACAAGCATGTTCAACTACAACAACCTTTATTTGTGCAACACTTGAATAACTACATGATAGGCGGGCCTGCCGACGCCGGAATGGCTTGTGTGACTATGACAGCAATAAAAGTCACTTTATGCATACAAAGGTATGTGCAATGAGGCAAACTCACAGTAAACTTTATTCGATAATAATAATAACAACAACAACAACAACAACAACAACAACAACAACAATAATAATAATATAATAATAATAATAATAATAATAATAATAATAATAATAATAATAATAAAAACTGAACACGCTGCGCATCAAGGCTATTCGCGGCAATAGTGTCAGGTGACGACGTTGCCTGGCTGGTATTTGTCATTTTTTGTTTCATACAATTCTGGCGACCATAGGCGTGCGTAGTGTTTCTCACTCCCCCGCTTACGCACGCCTATGCTGGCGCCTATATAGTCAACTACAGTGCATAGTTTTACAGTGCATAACTACAGTGCATAAAAGTACTTAATTATTCTAGAAGATGTGGGAAACACGTATTCTTACGAAAGTAGCACCTATGGCCTGGTACAGGTTATCGGGAGAGCCGAGAGCGCGGAACGGGCCAGTCTGCGGTAGAATGTTGTATGAAAAAGAAGGGGGGAAAAAAGGGTGCATAAATCCTCGGATTCTTCGAGTACGCCAACACTATTAGCATTGCAACAGTTTGAGCAGAAGGGGCGTTTTAGCGATTGGTTTATTCGCTGGCATCATGTGTATAAGAACTGCACTAAGGTGCTTCTAACACCTTAGTGCAGTGGGCTCTTTGAATTCTATTGTACTCTGCATTCTCCCAAAGCTTGTCACCGTAACCTTAACTACTTTATCGACACTTTGGACGCATTATTTATTTATTTATTTGATTTGCATACACAGATACACAAGGACACAGAGAAAAGAGGGAGAGAGGAAGCTGGCAACTGCCACTAGAAGGGGCACAACGCCTGCCTGCTCTTTCGGGACGAGGGAAGAGATAGAGGAAATGAAGATAGGAGGAGAGAAAGAGGAAAGAAGACAGGATGGTAAAGAAAAGAAAATTTGACGAATACTTGGATAAATATAGGTAAAAACACACACATAGGCGTGCGCAGGGTTGCCCATCAGCGGGTGCACAGGTTCATCGCAGCGCCCCCCCCCCCACCCTACTAAGTCAATGTATGGGGCAGATTTTGCGCCCCCCCCCCCTCTTAGGTGACTAGAAGGGTCAATGTACCCTACACTATAGGCGTTAAACAGGTAATATAAAGAGGGAAACAAGGAGAGAGTGAGAACTAGACGCGCACACAAAGCAGGAGGTACAGCAAGACTTTACTCGGTCGGTGGTTCTGCTGTTCTTCAAAAAGTGCATTAGCGCTCTATAAAGCTTTCTGTCCATACTTTGCTGTTGTAAATAAGATGCTTTTGTCTTCCGCCATCCCCCAGTATCTCTTCAACCCTGGAAGTTTAGGAAGCCCGTTCGTGGGCTTTTATGACTCAAGCAAAGCTTGCCGTAGATGTCGACGTGATGTTAGATGTTTTTGTACTCGGCCTCCATTTGAAACTCGACCACCGCTTACGAAAATCGAACCTCCGACCTCACACTCGGGAACAGAATGTCAGGGTTACTAGGCCCCCAAACGGGTGCGCTAACTTGGATATATATATAAAAAAAAGGAAAACAGTAGTATTTAGCTTGTTCCGCATAAACACGCCAGATCTTATGCATACGTTACCTCGTTCTTCACTGCGTACGACCAACAGTCTATGAGCTGCAAATATACAGAACAAAGCGTTGGTATTCCTTTTTTTCTCCAGAAAAACTGACACACTATTAGCTCGATTGAATAGCAGGAATAATTCACCTCAACCGCATTTCCTTCTGCTGTCGACTCCATACAGGCATTGTGTGCGTCGCAGAAAGCGCCCATTAGCTGGAAAGTTGGAGGCGATGCAGAAGTCTATTAAGACATTTGGAGTAATAAAACATAACGATATACAAGAGGAGGTCCCGAAGTCGGAGACTGTTAACGATGTGTGTAACGCACAATACAGATAATAAGGGCTAAATATGCATTCAATGTTTGATACAAGGAACATCTGTGAATGCTAATACGTGCAGAATATGAGAGCGTCACACTGAAAAAAATACTCGGTATTTGACTAAGTACAAAGAATTAGCTAGAGCAACAGAGGTACAGGTGAGTGTAGCACCATTTCAAATTCAAATGTTATGCGGGGGGATTGTCATAGGACGTCATGGGATCGCCATCACTGCGAATCTACACTGTACTAAACCGACGTCATTCGAGGCACTACAGAAGCCACTTTAATTAACGATCCTTACGTCCTGCTCAAGCAACGAGGTGCTCACACATTTGCATTGCCTCTGTGCACAATCACTCACACAGTAGACTGTGTACACGAGGATAAGTATTCAGCTTAACTGTTGTCGGTTCATGGCTGAGGATAGATTGAACAGCTGAATTCAAAAATAGGCAGTAAAAAAACAAAAGGACGCAGACGAGTACGCCGAACAAGGACAAGCAGTCGGCGAGTTCATATTTCAGCGACGCTCACGTCTGTCTCCCATTTGTGAGCTTGCATTCAGTTGTTCAAACTGGCCATACATACATACATACATACATACATACATACATACATACATACATACATACATACATACATACATACATACATACATACATACATACATACACACACATACACACCACACACACACTACATACATACATACATACATACATACATACATACATACATACATACATACATACATACATACATACATACATACATACATACATACATACATACATACATACATACATGCTAAAGATATCAGAGGGTTCCCCCTACACGTTGAGGTAAAGGCGCAAGAGTTTTTGTTGTTGTCCACAAAATAACGGATAGCACAGCTCGCTTATCGGCTGTGTTGCGTAATGAGCGAAGCGAAACCCACGTACCGTTTTAATATTGTCCCGCGCAACGAGCTTAATTGCAGTGAAAATTTGTTTTTTGCACTGGTTTTGTATCTTTATAAAGTTGCCTTTAAGCCGCAGAAGCCTTTTTCCTCGCACTGTAAATGAGAGGGGGAAGAAAGAAGGCGAACATAATTGAAAAACAGACATCCCTCTTTGATATCAAGATGGAATGTTTTGTATCAACTGCAAATGATAGTCCACATCGACAGACGTGACATGCTATTCTGAATGGCTATGGTATAATATGTTATGACATAGCCTGTCCTTGACGCTGTTATGGCATAAACTGTCCTTGCCGCCGGCAGGGACAGGTCCCTGCCGGCGGCAAGTTATAACTTTTTACTTTCTTCACATTTATATTCTAATTACTACAAATAACATCCCCTATACTTTCCTTGGTATTATTGTTTGTTAGTTCTCATTAATATTGCTATATACTTGTACTGCTTTACATTTAAGCCGTCTTCACCACCTCCGTGCACCCGACCTTGAGCGCTTGATTCACGGACCGATCCGCCATTCACTGTTAGACTTCATACATGAAGCAAATTTGCATGTATAGTTTTGATACCGCGAATCACTAGGCAGGCTTTCTAAATTATGTAAAACTCTTTTTTTTTTTTTCCGCGAACGAGAGTCAACAATGTGTGTACTGACCAGCATCAAACGGCCTGCAGCAGAAGACCTCGCTACCCAGGGCCGTGAAAAGGACCAGTAGGAGCACTTTCCACTGAGTGTCGGCCAGCATATCTCGAACGGCGTCCAGTTGAGACCTCCTTCGGGAAAGACGGATCAGCGGCGCGACCAACAGCAGGGTACACGATACTCCACATTGGAAGAAAGCACTTCTGAAAAGGTAATTAATGAAGAAAAAAAAAGAACAAGTCATGACAGCAATGATGACGCTGCGTATGCCTCATGCCGCCCTGATTGCACATGTGCCTCTCTGAGAATAGATGGAAGGGGGGTGACAGTGCGAAATTTTTTTGTTTCATTTTATGTTCGCTGAAGGCGGAATATGACGGTGTGTGTATTCAGGTGTGTCGCTAAGTCGGAATACAGATGGTCCGTAGCTTTTTGAAAAAACAGATGATGTCCTTCTTTTTAGTTTGGACAGCTTCCTTTCCTCAGTTATTTTCCAAAAGAGAGGGCGAAAAAGGGACGACAAAAAATGAATAAATGAATGAACGAACGGATCAGTCAATCAATGTTTTTGATTGATCGCTATATGTGCTGATCGATGTTATACAGCATCGCTGTTTTTGATGAACAGGTTGTACTTTATTGCACTGCTTATTTCGCACCGATTCTGCAGCTTGTTGGCGTTAAAGATGCAACCACATGGAGCGTATTTCGGGCGCCTTTTCGGCGTGGCGTCCCTCAGCGTCGACGCGCGCACTCCGCACTGCGCGGTGGCGGCGCTGTAGTTCCTAGGAGGTACTGCCTGCTTCAACAAAATTCAAACCTTGGATCCTGAAGCAACGCCGCCCTTTTGTGGGAGGTGTGAAGTCTTTCTTTGCTTTTTTTTTTTTTGCGCGTTTGCTTCGAGAAGATCTTGTAGCAGCGGGACACGAATTTTCGAAGGTGAGTTTACTCTGCCATACTAATCTCCTGTATACAGCGACGACTTCGCGAAGGTGTGAAGCTCAGTAAATGCTGATAAGATATTTTATTGTGACATCAAAGTTCATTTTCGCGTAGTGTACCTATTGTGATCATCACTATAGCGTGACGTTAGGCTACAGTGTCAGCTCTGGTGACTTCACGCACCAGTATGGGTAGTTGTGATGACGTCAGGAACCAAAACATTCAAAAAGTGCCACTTGTGCGTCACCAACGAAGCCAGAAAGGGAGCGGCCATGAAAACGTCACGATATCTTGCGCGAGCACGTGAGGACAAGCTCATACCGTGCATTGTGACGTCAGGCTACAGTAAGAACCGAAACAAGCTTTTGAAAACATACTGTATAATTACTTTTTCAGGGTGCACTCACGCTTACCAGTGTATTTTCTAGGCTATTGAGGGCTCAGCCTCTCATTTGACGTAGAAAAACAAACAAACTTGGAGGATGCTTGCAGGGGCGTAGCCAGGGGGGGGGGTTCAACCCCTCACCCCCCCCCAATTTTTCAGTTTTGCTTGCGTATATATACACGCGCACATACAAACGCATGCACGAACACACGTAAAGTATGGTTGAACCCCCCCCGAAAAAAATTTCTGGCTACGCCCCTGGATGCTTGAGTTTCACCTTCATGAGTAGAACTCGATAGCGCTATCGGGCCCCGTGCGCATCGCCTTCTCAAATGCTAGCCTCGCTTCGGTTCTCGGTGCATGCCCCAACCGTGCCGCAAGAAAGCGAACGTCTATGCGCGTAACATTGGCCGTTTCAAATTATCCTAGAACGCCTACTGCAAGTACCTGGTCTTTTAGTGCCCACTATGCCATAATTCTTCCTTTTTGCGAATCAGCGAAGGGCCCACTACGCGTTCGTAAGGCAACACTCGAACCTACGCAGCTGCTCACTTTGTTAATGATTTTTCTGATTATTATGATTAATTATGCCTGAGCCTTTTGTAATGGGTGGACCTTAAGATACCCACTCGTTGCGCAATTCACATGTTTTGACGCCTGGCGCGGTTCTATGTTTCTGCCACGCATTATTACATGCTTTAAGGAGACTCCTCCCCCTACATGACATTCATATAGTGTTTTTTTTTTTTTCCCGAAGCAGCTTCAAGCAATGGCGTGGCTCTGTGGTGGAAAACATGCTTTCCATGCAGAAGACGTGGGTATCGATACTCGCTCGAACCGAATACTTTTATTATTTATTTTATTTCCATCTTTCTCGATTTTTCGCTCACGGACAATGCTGGATTTTCGCTCACAACCAACGACGCCGACACCGACGCCGACACCGGAATTTCTACGAAACGAGCTCATTAACACTATCGACAACTGGAAAATTTCGCGTCAGTTTTCCTTTCAGACCACCTTGGGCGTGCCACATTGCACTAGGTGTGTCACCTCAGGTGTCATTCTTATCATTCGTATGTCGACACCTCTCTGTCATCGAAGCTTTACCGTATTATCAATTTTCATGAATAGCGTGCAAAGTTTATAGACAGGCAAACTGCTCTAGTATAGTTTAAAATTAAAAAAAATAAAAACAAAGATAACTTCTGTTCTTCTCTTGAGAGCGTTGTTAATTAACCCGTTTGCAAACAATAAATAATTTGGTCAAGAGAGGCACTGTGGCGTTAAAGCTTGGAAAAAAATTCGGCAGATCCCACGCACTGTGGGAATCGATGTAATGCGAAGCAGCCAGCAAAGAGCTGCATACATCGCCTTGTTTGTCTTTGAGCCAAGTGAAATCATTCATGCCATGGCATCTAGTCCACCATATATCGTATGTTTGCCATGCACGTATGCATGCACAATCTAGTATACACCATGCCAATGAAACGCATATTCTGGTATATACAATGCATGACCTGTCGCTTATGTTCACCACGCACTCGTGTCGTGCCGCTCCAATTTTGGTAAATATCCAGTTAACAAGACGGCCGGAAGCACACCATGACAGTGGCATGTAAATCATACCGCACGTGACATGCATAACATGATTCGCATGTTAAAACCTCTCATTTATGTTCGTCGTACAGTCACATCGCGCAATATCAATTTTGGTGTATATCAAACGAGCGAAATGGCCGCGAGTGCACCACGAGTATAGCATGTAAATCATGCCATACATGACATGCATGTCATGATTTTCATGTTAACACCTGTTATTCATGTTCTTCATACAGCCACATAGCACAATACCAATTTTGGTGGATATCAAGCAAGCGAAACGGCCACGAGTGCGCCATGAGCATGACATGTAAATCATGTCGTACATGTCATGCATGTCACGATTTTCATGTTACCACGTCTCATTTACGTTCGTCATACAGTCGCTGCGCGCAATACCAATTTTGGTGTACATCAAGCTAGCGAAGCGGCCGCGAATGCATCATGAGCGTGGCATGTAAATCATGACATACATGACATGCATGTCATGGTTTTCATCTTACCAACTGTTATTCATGTTCTTCAAACAGTCACTTCGCGCAATACCAATTTTGGTGTATATCAATCTACTGAAACAGCCGCTAGCGCACCATGAGCGTGGCATGTAAATCAGGTTGTACATGACTTGCACGTCATGATTTTCATGTTACCACATCTCACTTACGTTCGTCATACGGTCGTGTCGCGCAATATCAATTGTGGTGTATATCATGCAAGCGAAACGGCCGCAAATGCACCATGAGCGTCGCATGTAAATCATGACATACATGTCATGGATGTCATGGTTTTCATGCTACGACCTGTTATTCATGTTCTTCATACAGCCACATAGCAAAATACCAATTTTGGTGTATATCAATCTAGCGAAACGACCGCGAGTGCGCCATGAGCGTGGCATGTATATCATGTCATACATGACATGCATGTCATGATTTTCATGTTAACACGTGTCAGATATGTTCGTCATACAGAAATGTCTCGTCATACCAGTTTTCGTATATATCCCTTCATTTAAACGGCCGCGAGCGCCCAGAGACCATGTCATGTAAATCATGCTGCACATGACATGCGTGTCATGATTTGCATGTTAGGACCAGTCATTATGCTTGTCATAAATTCTTGTCACGCGGTACCGATTTTGGTGTATATGAAATTAACGAAACGGCCGCAAGAGCCTAAGGTCGTGGAATGTAAATCATGCTATTCATGACATGCGTGTCATGATTTTCATGATATGACTTGTCATTTATGTTCGTAATAAGGCCATGTTATGACACACCAATTTTGGTATACATCCGATTAACGAAACGGCCAGGAGAGCACAAAGTCGTAGGCGGCTAGATAGATAGATAGATAGATACGCTCAAAGTCGCAGAAGTTCGCTAAGAAATGCTTCGCATTTAAAAGCAGCCAGCAAAGAGCTGCATACATCGCCTTGTTTGTCTTTGAGCCAAGTGAAATCATTCATGCCATGGCATCTAGTCCACCATATATCGTATGTTTGCCATGCACGTATGCATGCACAATCTAGTATACACCATGCCAATGAAACGCATATTCTAGTATATACAATGCATGACCTGTCGCTTATGTTCACCACGCACTCGTGTCGTGCCGCTCCAATTTTGGTAAATATCCAGTTAACAAGACGGCCGGAAGCACACCATGACAGTGGCATGTAAATCATACCGCACGTGACATGCATAACATGATTCGCATGTTAAAACCTCTCATTTATGTTCGTCGTACAGTCACATCGCGCAATATCAATTTTGGTGTATATCAAACGAGCGAAATGGCCGCGAGTGCACCACGAGTATAGCATGTAAATCATGCCATACATGACATGCATGTCATGATTTTCATGTTAACACCTGTTATTCATGTTCTTCATACAGCCACATAGCACAATACCAATTTTGGTGGATATCAAGCAAGCGAAACGGCCACGAGTGCGCCATGAGCATGACATGTAAATCATGTCGTACATGTCATGCATGTCACGATTTTCATGTTACCACGTCTCATTTACGTTCGTCATACAGTCGCTGCGCGCAATACCAATTTTGGTGTACATCAAGCTAGCGAAGCGGCCGCGAATGCATCATGAGCGTGGCATGTAAATCATGACATACATGACATGCATGTCATGGTTTTCATCTTACCAACTGTTATTCATGTTCTTCATACAGTCACTTCGCGCAATACCAATTTTGGTGTATATCAATCTACTGAAACAGCCGCTAGCGCACCGTGAGCGTGGCATGTAAATCAGGTTGTACATGACTTGCACGTCATGATTTTCATGTTACCACATCTCACGTTCGTCATACGGTCGTGTCGCGCAATATCAATTGTGGTGTATATCATGCAAGCGAAACGGCCGCAAATGCACCATGAGCGTCGCATGTAAATCATGACATACATGTCATGGATGTCATGGTTTTCATGCTACGACCTGTTATTCATGTTCTTCATACAGTCACATAGCAAAATACCAATTTTGGTGTATATCAATCTAGCGAAACGACCGCGAGTGCGCCATGAGCGTGGCATGTATATCATGTCATACATGACATGCATGTCATGATTTTCATGTTAACACGTGTCAGATATGTTCGTCATACAGAAATGTCTCGTCATACCAGTTTTCGTATATATCCCTTCATTTAAACGGCCGCGAGCGCCCAGAGACCATGTCATGTAAATCATGCTGCACATGACATGCGTGTCATGATTTGCATGTTAGGACCAGTCATTATGCTTGTCATAAATTCTTGTCACGCGGTACCGATTTTGGTGTATATGAAATTAACGGAACGGCCGCAAGAGCCTAAGGTCGTGGAATGTAAATCATGCTATTCATGACATGCGTGTCATGATTCTCATGATATGACTTGTCATTTATGTTCGTAATAAGGCCATGTTATGACACACCAATTTTGGTATACATCCGATTAACGAAACGGCCATGAGAGCACAAAGTCGTAGGCGGCTAGATAGATAGATAGATAGATAGATAGATACGCTCAAAGTCGCAGAAGTTCGCTAAGAAATGCTTCGCATTTAAAAACGAGAGCAACCATCGCCCCCCTCCCCCCCACCTAAGAAAAAAAAAATAACACTGAATCCTAGTCCAGCTGTTATCTGTCTTGGTCTTTGCTGTTTCTCGTTATTACACTTTCGTGTTATTATAATTATTGTTGAGGTCTTACGTCCCGAAACCACGATATGATTATGAGGAGGAGTGGAGGACTCCGGAAATCTCGACCACCAGGGGTTCTTCAACGTGAACCTAAATTTAAGTACACGGGTCTCTAGGATTTCGACTCCGTCGAAGTGCGACTGCTGCGGACGGGATTCGATCCTGCGACTTTCGGGTCAACAGTCAAGCACCATAACCTCTGGACCACCGCATCGGGTATCCGCGTTCGTGTTAATATTTTATCAACTAACATTTTTGGCGGATGTGCTGAGTATAAGCGGCGTGGGTTTCGGGACGAACTCGAGAAATTCGAGATGTTCTATTCAGGCGGTGACGGACTAAAGACTTCACAGTAGGGACGAGAAACGTGGCCGATAGGTCTGCAACGGAAAGATACATCTGTTTGTCATCCGATGTACTACATGTACGTCACGGGTACGGCCCTCAGAACTATTCCAATTGTGTCCAAGCAAACGGATGGCGAAAGAGGCCCACGCTTACGACTTCTCAGCGAAATATACGACTCGTACCAATGAATTCCAACGCGATTGCCACGTTTTCGTCTGAATAGTGATTTATCGAAGTAACAACGAAAGTGTCCCGCACTTCGCGTTATTATTTCGTTTTTATTTCGGAGCGACATTAATCGACCCCAGATGCGACGGCAGCTGCAACGCGCGCCTAGGCCGCTTTTGCGACAGCGGCGCGTATACCTGTCGACTTTTGCGCCTTGAAGAAAAGTGCCACTCTGCATTAAATTTGCATACGGAGAGTTGCCTATCGACGCTCTCTTGTAATCGTTCCACTCAAGCTCGATGTCCTCAAGATTTCTTCTCTGCTCGCAGAATAAGCGTAACCCGGAACATGAAAGATAAGAAACAATGCGTACACACGATCAAGTGCCCCGTGATGTTAGATGCATGGCGATTTCGTCACGCGCTAAGTCAGCGACCAATTCGTTCCCCATCGTACGTTAAATGCATCCCTTATCAATCGTTTTCCTTTGCCCCCTATATGCGTCGTCCATGTTTGTTGAAGTGGTGAGACAAGGTACACTTTGGATCGAGGCAACCCCACTCGGCCCCGACATGTTAGGACGTGACGGCTGACACACGTCTGCCGATGGCCGCCAACACGTCTTGCTGCCTTGTCCTTGGACTTTGTGCACGTGTCGGCACGAGATATTGTTCGTGCAGGTGCGCAACAACGCGCTTCCTCTTGGCGTATAAATAAAATACAAACAAACTTGCCTTTCGCGGCAACGTAACTTCAACAATTTTCGATTACTTCCTGCCGCCTCCGAAAGCCGATGCCTTTTAACCGGTTAATTTCGAATTCTGGTGTTTGACACGCCAAAATCAAGATATGTTCATCTGGACTCCGTAGTAGGGACTCTGGATTAATTTTCACCGCCTGTGCTTCTTAACTACGCACTTATGTTTATAGGTACACGGTGTTTTTTGCATTTCGCCTCCATCGTAGTACGGCCGCCATCGCTGGGAGTCGAACCCTGGACCTCATGCTCAGCAACGCAACGCCAGACAGCCAGTAGCTCTTACATTCCGCCTTGGCATATACTTCGCATTCCGGATGGATGGGTATGCCTTATGTATGCTAGTTCTAGAAACAGTGTTCTCGTGTAACATCATATATGCTTCAGACGTGACCGAGAGAGCTGAATGCTGAGCCTTCGAAGAGAAAAATGGTTTTGTTTAAAAGGTGTTGGTTCACCACACTTTTCTCTGTTCACCCTTGCGAGAAGCATTTCTAACCTGCGCGGTGCAAGCTATGAAAGCATTTTATGCGTTCTTGCGACCCATGTAATTCTGTTTTTACCATCGCCTACAGATTTTACCTGGCGTTTTATAACTTTGCCGGAGTCTTAGATTGGTCACTTCGCGTTCAGTGTGAAAAGTTCGTGCTGCTATGCAAGAAAGTCGATGCCCTTTACGCGAGTGGCCGTGTGGTCCTACTTTAATCTGCTTCTAATCGCAGACCTCCCACCTCGTTCAAACTTCTAATTACGCTTAACAACATCTCAAGGCATTCATTTAGAACATAAACCTTCACCTTGCGGTGACCTTTAGGCTTATAACCTGATGCTGCAGAAATAGAAATAGCTTGTCTTCACGCACTTAGTGATTAAGCGAGTGATTGATTTCTTAAATGGGAAACTAATGAGGTTAAACTGGGTGTGTTCACATTCTCAATGCTCGCTCGGCTGAGCTCTGCTATTATCAAAAGATTAATAAGCAGCGGTTAGTGACACCGTGTCGGCAGGCAAACGAATAGCCGATGAATAAATTACTGTGCATTTATTTAAGTCACTAAAGTTTAAAAAAAAAATTAGAACAGAGTTAGTCACAAGGCCGCATTTAACAGGCACGCTATTACTTAACCGATTACAGTTTCAACAACCAATTATCAAATTAGAGCTAATTTTACGACTGCTCAGCGATCAGCGTTTTTATCAAATTTTGGTGATAGTATCTGGCGTTCCGCCTTTAATGGGCCATTAAGTGTAATGGGCTCACATCGGTGGTTAAATATTAGGCGCACGCGTACGGCATAGCATGATGTCGTGCCGCAATCTTGTGTCGTGGCGGTGACTACAACGCATACCGTCGCTCGAGGTAACCTGCACTTCTTGATTTGAGAAAAACCCTGGCAACTATTCCTTCCCCGAATTAAGAATGAACTATATAGTTTTAGCTGTTCTGAGTTACCCGTTTTAAGCAACACAAACGGGTCTTTATCACTGAAGTGGACAAGCGTGACAGCTGATGCATACATCTTGTGAGAATGAATAGCTCTACATGTGATTGCACCTTATAAGTTCTCGTTCAGAACTACCGTTGAGCGTTCGATGTATATATGTGTTGGAAAGGTGCTTGACCTGATTAAAAGAAATTGAATGGCGCTCTGAGCATTCAGCGGAACTACAATACAGGAGAGGAAACGTTCACTTAACGTTTTTGTCGTATTTTAATTGAGCTGCGCTTGACATCCCTCTACAAGATAACCATAGGCGTGCGCAGGGTTCCCCATCAGGGGGGGGGGGGCAAAATTCATCACAGCGCCCCCCCCCACCCTACTAAGTCAGCGTATGGGGCAGATTTTGCGCCTCCCCCCCCCCCCCCCCCATCTTAGGTGACTAAAAGGGTCAACGTACGGGGAAGATTTCGCCCCCCCCCCTCTTAGGTGATTAGCCCCCCCCCCCCTCTGTGCGCACACCTATGAGGATAACACATACTCACTGCTGCATCTGCTCTGAGAGTTGCTTTCGAGTTTTGAATTGAAGCTAACTGCCATGACATTAGCTTAACTCCGTATCGAGGCTATTCAAGTTGAATGCGCTTAAAGTTGCTTGTAGAATTAACGACGAGTTGAAGGGCACTCATACTCATGAAATTTCACGCTCAGTACGTCAGTGCGTGCTCTTCGCGAATTCAATGAATGGTGGAATAAACTCGGTTGCGTTGAATAAGCTAAGAACTCCTATCGCCTCCCTGTTACCGTGGTTGAATGGCCCGCGTCCACCAACATCTTTTCACAGCGTTAAGCTGTCGCAACAACATCCGATTTTGGTGGCGTAGTGGTCTGCCGCCGCCGCCGGTGTCCGTCGTGGCTATCGCGCAAGAAAAGAACAGCATTCTAAATGATTCGAGCCCAAGTTTTGTGCGTGACAAGCAAGTGCTCTACCACATAGCTACGCCAGTGCTTGAATTTTTCTCGGAAAAGAGCCTATACAAGCGCCACGCACGGCGAGGAGACGCGCTAACAGATGTAATATTGCGTGGTGGAGGAGCAGAATCACAGCAGGCGTCACACCACGGGAATTACGTAACGAGTTGGCAGTTTAAAGCTTCCCACGGATTACAAAGTGCTTAGCCATAGTTCAGCATCCTCATCATCATGCACCGCCGCAACAAAAAGGTGTGCATATCACAGATGCGCATACCGCAGGTGCGCATATCGCCTTAGAAGCGCCTAGTGGGCGCTTCGCTACTTCGTGAAATGGGATCATTTATTGCGTATAGTGGGTACCTCGCAAATGCAATTGCAGTAGACGGCCTATATAAGATAGTTTACAGCGGGCTCTATAGAGGCCGCTCCGCCAGCTTACCCCGTGACTGTGCTGCGCGTTCCGCGCAGACCTGGCATTTTTTGGGGGTTATAGTGTGCGCAGGCATTCGCTAGTACAATATCAAAATTTTCGCTCTTTCTTTTCATGGCTTATACAAAATAAATTTATAAAGAAAGCCAATTTGACAAAATACACTTATTTTGTGATAGATACTCGCCACACGGCCTCCCACGTCACGTGCAGACGACGGCAGCCCGAAAGTGAAGCGGGTCTTAAGATTTTTCACTTATCTTGTTTTCGTTTTAAACATTTCCTTCCTGCCTTCGCCAGCTGAGCGCATCGTGAAACCCAGCTGACACGTTCCACATTCCCGTCGACGACTTCGTTATCCGGCCCGATAAACTCATCCTGCAGTGCTTATATAGAAATAGAGGGCGAGGAGGAGGTCGATGAGAAGACCAGTTTTTCATCGGGCATTTCGATCGTCCCATTTTGCCCGTTTGCCGCGCCGAATTGCGCCGTACGCATATAACCGATTCTGCGTTAATCATTTCAATATGCTAAACGCGCATCCCGAAGCGAAATCGTCTTCGATCTACGCGCAGATTGTGCGCTCGGGGCTTCATTTATCGTGTCAAGGCTCCGCGGATTGAGATCTGAACGGGTTTCCTTCTCGGGGAGAATTAGCGACGTTCGATGCAAATCTGCATGCGACAAGGACATTTGCATGCGGTCTCTCTGTGTAGAGCAGTTTATTTCGCTCGCTGTCGTTTATTCCGCCGCTCAGTGTGTTTGCGTTGAAAGGGCAAACTAATGATCCGCGAAGGGATCGGGAAGTTGGGACGCCTCGTGGATGTATAATTCATCGCGTGTGCAGAAAAACTGGTTCTTGCTTTTAAGGCGGAAGCCTTAGATATCCTCAGCAAACGCGAAAGTTTGCCGACGGTATCGGCAACGTCGGCGACGTCAACACGAGTGATGATGAAAATCGCCGTCACGTGATGACGTCACAGGTCGCCAAAATATGTGACGTCATCATGACGTCACATACCGCGATGTCAATGACATCGTCGCTTGGTCAAAGGTGGGCCGATCACGGAGGCCGTGCAAAACCAAGTGAAGTGTAGAAAGCTTGCTATGCCTCTAATCCCGGAGGCATTGCAAAACCACGTTAGGTGCAGAAATATAACGGAGGGGGGCGGGGAAGGATCAGTACTTCAACTGCGAAGAAACAGAAGAAGAAGGCTTTCGCCTTCGAGTCGTCTTAGGCGAATACATAAGGGACCCTGTGAATTTTTTTTCTTCTCCGTTTTGCATTCATCGTTGAGACATGACGACGCCGTCAACGCCGTAAAAATTTCCGTTGAAGATGGAAGGGCGGCTTGCCAACTATCGTCTTGTGCGAAGTAGGGCTTGGATTACTTGAGTGCTATGACTGTAGGAAGCAAATAGTTAAAGCAGCGCGTGCGAGGCACTCTTTACATTTGCGCGACGTCGACTATGCCTTGCCCGCCTGTTGACCTATCCACTCCTAATACATCTCTCCGTATGGCGATGATACGTGGCCTACGTGTTGGCAACGCGCCCGCCTCGTACGTCATCCAATAACGTCCTTCTTGACGCGATCGTGAACCATAGTTCACTAAGTCCACTGGTCAAAGACTTGTTATCTTAGGATGCGGACGTGCTCGCAACGTGTTCAAGGTTGTCCTACACGTGAGACCGTGCCTCGTATATTGTGTGACAAGGTCTTTCTCTCTTGGATGGGACACATAATGTTTATTGAGTCGGATGTGTACCTTCGATTTTTATTTTGCACCGCGTAAAACAATCAAGAATAAAAGGTGGCTAACGTTACACGCAACACAAGTGTCTATAATTCGTAAAAATTAACCCACGGTAGTTTACAGTAAAATTTAGGATGCTATGAGTGTCTTTTAGCGCTAATGAGACGGGTCTGACAACCTGCTGCCCCATGTCATATCATATATTGCGCCCACCGTCCATTAATCCATTCAATATTCCTTGCGTCCAGTCAATCTTACTTGTTCTCATGATTTGTTCCTTTTACTTGTCATACGTACTGTATATACTTTTTTGTGTTATGTTGTTCACTTGTATTTGTTGTGTTGTGAGCGAGAACTTGACACACGAGACCAACTTCTCAGCCTTCATTCGAAGACAGACTCGCCCTGTAGGTAAGGTTAGTAAGCAGCAAGCTGACTTCGGTTGCTCAGTTACCCCTCGTCGAATAAAATAAAAGAAAATCGAGTGCGCGGTAACAACGATGTTCATCTGTTGTTCTTGGAAATGACACTAAGACATATATTATATCGCGAATAGGCTGGTTATGTGTACATTTAACATTATAATAGCATAAGTCAGGAAGCGACGACTTCTCTGTTCATTGTCATTTATAGAAATATACTCGATACGGCGGAGCCGCAGGCGTCTGCATAAACTTGTTGCCTGTAATTTTAAAGACGCTAGTCTTTCTTGGGGAACTTAAACGCAGAAATCTTGGTCTGTCTTTCTGTTTGTCTGTCTGTCACCCGATTCAGCGACCCGGCCAAAGTTGAACCACTTGCTTACCGCCCACGCATCTTGAACTGGTATGGCTGTTCATACTAGTGAACGTTGTCAATCAAAAATAAATATTACGCATATCTGAGGCGCAACATCACGAGGTAAGTATTAGGTGGTGTGTTCCTTTAATAGAAAATACATAGATACGTAATTCTAAAGACCCTAGTTTCTTAAGCTGCGCTGAAAATGCGGCTGCGCTGAAGATGCCTATGCGCGCCGACAAACGCCCTCTGCCACGGAGGAAGGAAACCCTCTGCACAAGCTCATGTTTCCCGACGTATTGCCAGATGGCGTCCATATCCCACGCAGCGCCTCCTCTATCGTCTTCACACGACATTTGCAGCGGAGCCCGCAGATACGCGGCGAATTTTTTAACAGAACTATATCGGCAAGGAGCCGTCCTTAATAAAGTTCAGTTCTTGTGCAAGCTCATCAATATCGTCTAAGAGGAAAATAAGAAAAAAAAGTAAGAGTTGGCTAGAGATAACTGTGAGGGCCAGCGTCTGAGCCATTTCCATTCGATTAGACTGAAATTTGAATTTTTACTGTCCAGTCATCTCTTCTTCTAAGCTTCATCTTTAAGTTTTTCGTCTTGCGCTGAAAAATGCCGTCTTCGAATCCTTCCTTTCTTAAAGAACATAGTGGCAGCTAATCGAAATTTCGTATTTACGCCGTGCAGGCTTTTCGACAGAATAAGTCGGAAGGAAGGGATCCTAAGGGTACCCCCAACTACCCCCCCCTCCCGCGCGCGCGCGCGCGCACACACACACACACACACACACACACACACACACACACACACACACACACACACACACACACACACACACACACACACACACACACACACACACACACACACACACACACCTCGCCATTTTTATTTGGAAAAAGAATGGCGACAGTCGAACAACTCAGTTCAAAGCAAGTAAATGGGACAAGGTTACGAAACATTGAGCATTCTTTGTATGCCATAGCGCCAGAATAAGCAAGCAAGCAAGCAAGCATGCAAGATAAAGAAAGAAAGAAAGAAAGAAAGAAAGAAAGAAAGAAAGAAAGAAAGAAAGAAAGAAAGAAAGAAAGAAAGAAAGAAATAGAAAAGGAATAACACAAACGTACATAATGCGTTAGAGGAAGGCGAGAACGTGGATCACATTCTCTGCCACTCCAACTATATGTGTGCGATATCTGCGAGAGCATTTCCCTTTGAAGTCGAGCCGAGGACTCGCTGCCCTTGATGTATGGCGTCGCAGAACTTTGGCGCCACGTCGCAAGGCTCGAACCGCGCCTCTTAGATTTTTGCTGTGCCACCGCCTTTGCGTTTCCTTGTCGCTCATTTTTTTTAAAGGCGCGCAGCTTTCTTCTTCCGCAGGGAGGCGTATGAGGAGCGAAGCGCATTTTATAGCGACCGTTCGCGGACTCTGGAATCGCGCGCAGGAAGAAAGGGCCGAAGGCGATAAAGGAGGGCCATAACGCCATAATTTCCTGCCATTCACGAATACCCGGATTACTTCCGATTGCTTGCTTCCTTCACTTGTTGGACACTTTCTACCCCCTCTCCCCCTTTTCTCTTTCAGTTCAACTCACCCTTTTGGCCTCCGAAGGATCCGCCATCCCTGTACTGTCCTTGAAGAAAAATGTCCTTACGCGCAGTTGCGGACGCCTGCGAGGTATTTGAGCATCACGTGACGTTCATGTAAAAAAAAAAGACAGAGAGAGAGAGCGAGAGAGAGAGAAAAGAAAGCGAGGATCGTTGTATAAAGCGCAAGTCTTAAATGTCGATGGTACAAGAGGCGTGTTAAAAGACCCACCGCTCCTAACGCTTTCTGCACCCAACGCAGTTTCGCGCTGCCTCCGGGATCGGAGGCATTAGAAGCTTTCTGCGCTTCACGTAGTTTTGAAGTGCCTCCGGGATCGGCCCACCTTTGACCAAGCAACGACGTCATATGATGACGTCATCATGCGACGTCACATATTTCGTCACTAAAATTTTGGCGATCTGTGACGTCATAGAGTGACGTCAGCACATGAGGATCCTCTTGTATCACTTGTGTCGACGCCAACGGTCACTTATCGCGTTTGATGAGGCACGAATAAGGCTGTCGCCTTAATAAGAAGTTAGAACGACAGAGCGCATTCGGCGGCAGTAACGCCCATGCTCCTCTACAGCTTTCGAGGGGCCTGCTGGGTTGCAGGTAAACGAGACAGACAGGCGTGTCCAAACAAGCCGGAGTTACAAGCAGTAATTAGCGCAGTTCTCGACGTTGACTGTCGTGTACCTCTCCCCGGAAGAGCCGGAAGAGTGGAACGGCATCTGAGCACATGTCGGGCACGCGTTTGGAGCTGTGCACTACGCCGAAAGTTACGTTGCACAAGTGTGTTCGCAGCTGTCAGATTTGCCACATGGTCGTTCCAAGCACTTCTTAGTTGTGTGCATCGTCGCTTGCACGGTAAGCAGCAGCTGAGCAGCTTATCTGTCGCTTACGAAAGTTTGCACTAAAGCGCCTGTCTCGCTTTAGCCGTTAACGACTTCCAGTTTCATAAGACAGCTACTAATTCTGTGAAGTGCTTGTCGATAAAAATGTTCCAGATAGTTACCCCCGAAACCTATCGACTTTTCACAGACAATCGTGTACAGAGAATTATGAAAAAAGAAAAACAAAAAGCATTGCTTTTAGATATTGCCTGAACTTGCGGCCTCAAACTAGTAGTCGATACCTCTTCAAAGTTTAGACAAATTATCAGAATGGCGAACAATGGGAAGTCATCAACTGGATTTCCAGATACGTGTGTATTGCACAATATCACAACAACGGGTGCAAAACCAGGAAATAAAAGGATATCTTTACTCAAATTACTGGCTATATTATATGAATGAAGGAGGGGAATTTTGAGGGCTCGTTTCTTTGTTTGATAAAATCTGAATGAATCTTAATAGATACACTCTCGTGACGCCATCTGACAAAAATGAAAAAGCGTTCCACACTCGCCGTCATGGCTACGACCGGCGCTGACTAGCGCTCCCAGGTTTGCATGCACATAAATACCCGATATGTGGACGAAGGGACGACCGCCGCCGTAGCTGAATTGGTAAGAGCATCGGGTGCGTAATCCGAAGGTTGCAGGTTCGGTTCCTGCCGGCGGCAAGTTGTCTTTTCGTCAACCTTATTTTTCTTCACATCAGTATCCCAATTACTACAACACACTTAAAACGGTACAATTAGCGCCCCCTATACCATCCTTGGCTTCATTATCTGATGGTTTTCATTAAGATTGGCCTATATTGTAGCCTTTTACTGCCCGCCATAGTCTGTTTCACTAAATCACGCGAGACTGCGTTAGCCCAAACGGATGTCAGGTTATCATACTTCAATAAAATATAAAAAAAAAACCGTTTCCTGTGTCAGTACGGGCATCGACTGCTCAGCGCATGCAGGCAGCGTGTAATCGCAACTATGCTATAAGATACGCCACACGAGATTAGACTCTTGTGCTGAAAGCCCTTCGACTTTTCGACTGTGCTTGCCTTCGTAGTGCTGTGCCGTTTTAGCGAATACAAATAGCTACGGTTGGGCCACACTGCATCTGGAAAGGTTTGCCGACTCACGCCCGATTTTCGTTTCTCGTGTCCGCGCGCGATTCTGTCGACATAATAATGTTCTGTGCCGAACTGATTAGACAGTTATCACCCCTCACCCAAACAGTGCCTGGAATCGGCGAAACTTGTACGCGTGGCGAGGGATGTGGCCGCTTTTGCTGCTACTTTGTCACAGCGCGTCGTCTGCCTGATTCAGCAGTGGTAAGTCGCTGCTTGTTTTATACGGGCCTTTCGTTAAGGCCGCGCAAGGGACGTGTGGCGTCCTGTTTGTTCGAACGAAAACACGTACAGTCGGCTTAGAGATCACTAGGTCTGAGAGAACTTTGAATTTCCCAGCGATTTGTGGCTGTATTCAGTCGAACTGCATAGTAAATGTTAGCGCGTTTTAGAAGAGACCGGAAATGTAAACTCAAGGCTGCCTGCCGAAGCAGCGGGAATATTCAGCCTTTTCTTGTGTTCCGTGGTATTTAAACTTTTGACGCTGACTGTACGTTGTAGCCAGGCCCGTAGCCAGGGGGGGGGGGCCCTCGAAATTTTCATGATACATGGTGTTTTACCGAAAATAAATAATGAAATTAGGCGTTTTTCTCAAATAGTCAAGGCTTTCAGCAAGTGCCCCCCCCCCCCCGAAAAAAATTCCTGGCTACGGGCCTGGTCCTAGCGCTTGTTATTCCGCGTTAGAATAGTTTTTTCTTGAAGAAAAAATGTGTAAGGAACATTTGTGTTCACTGAAGCTCACTGGTGAACTTTCTGCATGGAGTTTCTGCGCATTCAGCTTCAGTACTTTGACATGAGTTTACGATTTGTGTTGGGTTAAAGGTACACTAAAGAGAAAAGCGATTTTTCTCGTATTAGTAAATTACTCTTTCACGATACCAAAAACACCGCGCTTGCTGCGAGAAGACGCTTGGTAAGCGAGAAAACGCGCAAAACGATAATACGGATGGCGACGCCACCTTGATGTTTCCGCACCAGTTGCCTGTGACGTCATAGATTTCGACGGCGTCCACTAGGGCCTAGGTAGTTCCTAAACGGCAGAAATGGAGTAGATTGTCTTCTGAGGGAGCCAGAAACTTAACATACTAAACTTCAGGAAATTTTGTTGAGCCAATGTCGCCAAAATACGAAAGAACACTGAAATCCGTGACGCCACCATCGGAGATTTAGGCGGGAAATTTAAAAGTGACACTTTGACATTCATTTTCTCGTCTATCAATTAACCTATGGTGGTGAAATTTACGACACTAGAGCTTTCAGAGCCTATGTTATCAGTCTAAACTAATTTATTGTTTCATTTTAGTGTCTCTTTAACAATGAATAAATTGACAGATAGTTTATGGTGATTTGCACAGAGCCAATATTTACGAAAGGCATCTTCTCGCTCGGCCACCGCGTCTGCTTCAATCGTGGCCGTTCGCTTGACCACGCGCGGTGGGGCCATACGCTATCTTGTCACGAAAACAGGTTTACGCGAAACGTCCATACGTATCGTCGGCGGCGTCCGCTGTGTTTACTCCGATGGCTGGGCCATCAGAGGGCGCGTTAATGAATAGAGCTTGGTAAACGGTTTCTGCCGCTAATTTCCCACGCCGAAACACCGTACTGGACGACGCGTGCGTGCCTGCGAAACACCCCGCCACTTCCAGCGTAAGTGATTGTATATGGCTTCGCCCTCATACGTCCGTGTACCTTCGAGTACATTGCCGCGATATTTTGCGAATGAACGTCTCGCAGTATGTGCTTTGTTTCTTGATTCGTCCGGATCGCTAACCGAGAGCACGTGTTCGAACCTGCTTTCGCACTTTCACGTGGGCGTGCGTTGCTTCAGATTTCTTGCGCACCTTGTGTGCGCTAGACTGTTTTGGTGGATTCGGTTGTATTTGTATTTGCAACTATAGTTACAAATACATTTACGGAAGCGCTTCAGTACGGCCATCTTTGGCTGCTACACGCTCACCGTTCGTGTTCAAAAAGCGTTCGTAAATATATAAAAGCAGAAACGTACAAAACATGCTGTTGATCAGACAATTACGTCACCGCGCCGTCGAATCTTCAATTATTATGTCACTACAAAATGAGAGCGAGAAAGATGGTATCCGATATGAGTCAATATTATTTGCAAGCCGTTACACCGCAATGTTTCGATTATCAAGCGTGTCAGCATTGCTCACTCGATTGAATAAACTTATTATCGAAGCCATTGGACGTGAGCAACATCATGTCGCCAGTCTTTTCACGGTATACGAAAGGAGTTCGATATGCGTGGCCTTTATTCATTTGTAAATTTTGTCAACATTCGTCACTGCTGTTGACGGATGCAGACAACTGTAACTGCGTGACTGACAACTGTAAGGGTTCACATGTGCTCGACAGTGGCGCTGTTTGGCCACATCTAACCTTGCCTCACAGAACACTGCATCATCATCATCAGATGCTTTTTAACCGTTCCTGTCGATACGTTCCATACACGTATTACAGCCTCAGGTTATCGCGTGTGCGTTGTATCCGTAGCTTCCATGGTAAACCGACGTCATTGACTTGCATGAACGGTCGAACGATACGGTGGAGGCATTGGCCGTGCAGTGTGAGTGTAAATAAACAGAAATGCGTCCGAGCACTTGCATGCAGGTTGTACACATAACACATGCCAGTGCACGTTTTCCGGATATGCGTCATGCCGCGATTCCGACGTGTCCAAACAAGTGTTCGTTTAGGCGCACTACATATATGCGCACGACCTGCTTGCTGTAAAGTAGCGTTTGTTTGCCGCCCATGTCTTGTCGACCACTAAGGGTCTTTCGTTCCTGTTAATGCGCGTCGCCGCACACGATCGCATTTGCTCGTGCGAGCGCGCGTGCTACGCATACTCATTTGATACACTCCGTCTCGAGTGCAGCGCACGCTACCCAGCGGGTATCGCCCGCGCCCACCGTGCATTGAGTGGAGCTTCTGGACGAATACGTTAGGATGGCGCTGAACTAGCGACGCATTTAGTTGTTCGTACAATAGCGTATAGAGATGGGAGGGGGACAGAGATAGATGCAAATGGGAATAACCACAGGAGATCTCCATTTGGCGACTCCTTTCCTCTTTCCTTCTCCTCCTTCATTCTCTCCTATTTTTTCCATACTACAAGAGTGCAAATTAATATAACAATATCTGGTGTTTTACGTACCGAAACCACGACATGGTTATGAGGCACGCCGTAGTGGAGGGCTCCGGAAATTTCGACCATCTGGTGTTCTTTAACATGCACTGACATCGCACAGTACACCGACCTCTAGCATTTAGCCTCCGTCGAAACGCGAACATGCACCGCGGCTGGGATCGAACCCGCGACATTCGGGTCAGTAGCCGAGCACCGAGGCGGACAGAGCGTAAATTAAAAAGGAAGAATAGAGGGATCAAGACTGCGGAAACAATGTTTTTTTTTTTTGCAAAAAAATAGACAGAGGTTGCGGAGGGGAAAATACAGTATTACTTCGAAGAAAAAAAAAAACGAGAGAGAGAGAGAGAGAGAGAGGGAAAGAAAAGAAAAGATTGAAAACACCCTTGCTAAACGACAGGAAAGATACCGATGGCTTATGAATATGGTACGAGTTTACAGAGCAGTCATGCGTCGCATCAGTAGCGCTCTATACGTACACCAGGTAGAGGAGCGATGGGAACGGACCTTCGAGTTGCGCACCGCCGAGAACTTGTTTCGAGAAGCGTTCCCGCTCATCCGTCAAGCTCGTTGGTGGCCTGAACCCTTCCGGCCCTTGTACGGAGTGCCATATAGCAGCGTGCGTTCGCTATGCGGTCGCGTTGAGAATCTGCAGCTAGCAAGCATGAGCCATGAGCGCGAGACAAGTTCGCGCATTCTTGCACAAAGTGATTTCATCAGTACGCGACTGGGCACGGGTGACCGCGGGAGCTGTGGCAGAGCACGAAAATGCGGAAGAGTCAAAGGGGCGCCAAGGAGAAACATTGAATCCGCTTATGAAATGATAACGTAATTGTAAAAAAAAAAAACGAATTTCGGTGCAAGGAGTTCATTGTGAGATGAGAAAATGAACATCAAAATTCTATTTTAAGGAGATTGTCATTCCTAGGATACTTTACTTACTTTTCTCAATGACTCTAACTGTTTCTCCGCTGACTTGTGTCACTTGATATGCCACGTTAAAAAAAAAAGGAAAAACAAACAAAAGAAGAAAAAAGAACCCTTTAGAAACTTTTTATTGTTACGCGGAACCAAGCACTCGTCATATATATATTCAGATAGTCTTGCCTAAGTTAGTCTTCAGAAAAAGATCGGGTGACAACTAATATATATATATATATATATATATATATATATATATATATATATATATATATATATATAATATATATATATATATATATATATATATATATATATATATATATATATGTGTGTGTGTGTGTGTGTTATGGTAATAAAAATATGGCGAAGCAGCTCGCACTACGTCGCGTAAGGCTCCAAAGAACGAAGCTGGGCGATTCTGAAGTCAAATCTGGTTGCTTCTAGGTTGTTGCTAGGCTTTAGCTGGGTGATGCTAGGTTGTTTATAGGTTTCTTCTCATTGCAGAATTGCAGAGAGGTTCGAGTTAAACCACACACAGTCACAAACACGACGTGGATGTCCAAACACCAGAGACAGAAACTCGCGCTGAAACCGAGCGTTCTAACCTCTCATAAATGTACGTGCACGTCGTCATTCGCGTAGGGCTTCCATCACTTAGGTCTTCTCGCAGCCACCGTTGCCTTTCCCGTTCCCTAGTATTTTCTCGTTGTACGTACTCGAGGTCTTCGGCTCGCCGCCGTCGCTTCGCAGCAATTTGTTTTTGTTGGGCTAACTGTTGCCTTCTTAATTTTTAGTAGACCAACGGTGAGCACTGGGATTTGCCTGATTTCTGTGGCACGGACGATGATAGTTTTTTGAACACTGAGTTTTTACGGCTGGCTTATTCAGCTTGGCTGTTAAAATTGGTTCGAGGTCGAATGAAGACAACGCTGCTGTTGTAACAGAGGATTGCCGACAATAACCAACATTAGCCACAACAGCTGGTCAACATTAGTCATCATTTAGCCAACGATAACCACTGCTGGCTGTATACGAGAACATAATGTATAGTTTATTTCGACAAAAGTTGTTTTGAGCAAAGCTAGCGGCACCTGCGCCGTCGTCGACGACGACTCGGTATTCTTCGTATGACAGAAAGCCGAGCTAGTCGGTGGGCATTTGTGATAAGCTGTGATACGGGTGCAAACACGAACACAAGCGGGAATAGTAATAAAAGAAACATGGCTGATCCCCCTTTCATAGCAATCGGTATAACACGAAAGTGAAACGTGCCTTCGCAGGGGTAGTTGAGCGTTTATTGTGCATTCTTTCGCCGCAAAGGCGAAGGAATGAATGCTTTAGCACAAAATTGTAATGTCACGCGAAGAACGGCAAGCGGCTGCGAGTGTCAGACCATTTCGAACCTCGGTTTGGGTAGTCACTTTTATCATTATGTTGAGGCTTTTCTCAGTGGAAGGATGGCAACGCTCAAGGCTGGGGATCTAACATCAGATACAGTGAAGCTAGGCAACCGAGGTACGCCCCAAGGAGCGGTCATCTCGCCTACCCTTTTCAATATCTGTATGATAGGTCTCGCCAAAAGACTCGAAGATATCGAAGGCATAGAGTACACGATTTACGCGGACGACGTCACGATATGGTGTACTGGAGGCAGCGACGGAGAAATAGAAGAAAAATTACAATAATCCGTTAACGTCACTGAAGAGTACCTCATTCCAACGGGACTCCGATGCTCACCCAAGAAATCGGAACTCCTGTTACACAGACCTAAGAGAAGAGGCCGCAAACCCAGGGGCTGGATTCCTCCAGAGGAGAACGAGATAACGCTCTTTACCAAGGGCGGAAGCGTCATCCCAAGGGTTAATTCTATCCGGGTCCTGTGCTTGATGATAGAATCCAACGGCTTCAATAATCAAACAATACAACGCATCGCTAAGAAAGTGGACAACGCAATCAGGCTCATCAAAAGAGTGACTAACCGCCGACAAGGGCTTGGAGAAGACAACGTCGTAAGACTAGTTCACGCCTTTGTGCTATGTCACTTCGCCTACGTAGCAGCCATGCACGAGTGGCAGAGATCCGAAAGAGACAAACTAAATGCATTGTTAAAAGGGGTCATGAACCACTTTTCCAAGTAATGATCTAATGGCCTCAGTATCGGAGTGTACTGCCTCCCGAATCGATTGCCGCAAAAATTTCTCGAATCCGTCAAGAATCAGCGGAGTTACGGGGGTTTGGCGCACGCTCCCAGCGCTTTCTCTCTTTTCTCGTGCCGACGAGCGCACTGGAAGCTAGACAGGGAGGGATGGCATGGGGGAAAGAAGTTACGCCAGCGCGCGTCATGAAACGCGATCGCTCTCCCGCTGTGATTCGCTTGCGCGAGTGCGGCTACCGTGTACTGAGGAGTGTGGCGCTGGCAAGTGGCGGCACCCCGCGGCAAGAAGCGCATCTGATCCGAACGCCGCTCTCGATTTACGTCGGCTATCGGCCAAATAAGCATGCTATGTCTCTTGCGACGTACAGCGGACAGACGCCCCGCCCACCGACGAGAGTGAGAACCGGCCTCTGTTTGAAAAGAGGGTGCCTGGGGAAACGGCAACTTCGCGCTCCGCTTGTGGCCATTACGCGGCGCGCACGACTGTAATTGGCCTCGAGGAGTTACGGAGTCGCCCTCTATCGGACGCGCCTCGATTGCGTGCTAGGCAGGATACCGCCGGCGCGCTTCCCATAGGTTTTGCTGTCGGCGCTCTACAAAAACACCTCGCGGAAGCCCTCCAGGGCATTTCTGTAAGTACTTTCGAAATGAACTGTGTTCTTTACTGTCAAAATAATCATATTCGACGAACTGAAAGCCCAACATTGTCTACAGTCGCTGTCTCTTTGCAGAAAACCGAGCACCCGCTTCACGCTGTCACCGCGTTGGAGACCCCTGAACCGGCTTCTTGCGTGAAAGGTAGTCACTCGCTGAGTGCAAACTATGTGAAATATCTCGTTAGAGTAGACTGCCTGTATAACCAAACGGAGCATAACAGAAAGAAGCCTCAAGCCAGCGATCGCACGGGTTCGCGACGACTGACGGTGCCTCTGCATCTATGAGCGTCTGTATGTATGTTCGTACTGATGGTTTCGCTTTTGCTACGAGCGCGTTTTGGCACCGCGCTGTGAACTTTAGGCCGCAAAATATGAGAATTTGTGAGTGAACAAACAACTACTGTTGCGCGGACGCTATCAGAGCAGTTCAAAAACAATTTCCTTACAACTGCGGCTTCGGTGCGCATGGCAACTTTGTGATCTGCCGTCCTGACGATCCAGTGTTTTTTTTTTCTTTTTCGGTCTAAATTCGAGTACGTTTCGATGTCATTTGAGAAGTTGTCTCGCAGTGCGTATTGATCGGTCTTCTCAGCGGGCAAATGCCGCTGCTTCTGTTTCTTTATTCAGTGCATTCGTTTCGTTTGGTGCTCACACAAAACGTGAGCAAATGCGACGCCTTTTTTAATGCTCCTTAATTATCGTTCCGTTTGCATTCCAGTGAACTTGCCGCTCTCTGTCATCAACAAATTCATAGACCAAAGCTTCACCACTTCGAGATTGCTGGTGGAAGGAGAACCAGTCTACGAGACCGAGCATGTAGTAGCATGCGACGCCTAGGAAAAGAAAGAAAATACAGTAACGTTTGCCGGACTTGTTCTGCAAACGTTGGCTTTGAACTAGGACCCACATGAACTTGAAATAGCGGTGAATAAAATAGAAGTTATTGCAGCAACCAGCAGCCGCAAAACAGGATAGTAATTATTTGGCGTGTATCCCAGCAATTTTGGCAGCAGTGTCGTGTCTAACGCCAACAAGGTGGCATCTTTCCCACGTAAATAAATGAGGCTCCAAGAAAATACATGGGGTTGGCCGGTGGGCTGATCACGGAGGCAATGCAAAATTTATGTAGCTTATGAAGCAATGCATGCCGCATCAAATGGGAAGGTTGCTCGTCGGCGTCCCGCGTCGGCGGCGTCAACACGAGTGATGCAAAAAATAATCGTCACGTGATGGTGTCACCATATGACATCATCATGACGTCACAGATCGCCAAAATATGTAGCGTCATTATGACGTCACAAAATGTGACATCACATGATGACGTCACACACACATTCACACGTCATGGTCGCGTGGCATTGCCTCCGTGATCGGTCACGGAAGCCGTGCAAAACCGCGTTAGGTGCATAACGCTTTTGGAGGGGGGCGCGGGAGAATCAGTACATCGACTGACAAGAAGATGATGGCTTTCGCCTTCTAGTCATCTTTAACGAATGCATAAGGGACGCTGTGCATTTTTTAATTCAACGTATCTAAGCAATCACTTGCGCATCTGCAGCCGATTTTGTGGACGCTGAGCATGGGGCCGACTATCAAGAGGTCGCATTGGAGGGTTCTGAGATGGCATCGCACGTGGTAAAAGGTAGCGCTTTTACCATCCTGTGGCAGATAAGCATCATTTGCCGGCGGGAAGCGCGCGCGAGCCATCGTTTCAGTGCGCGCTGTCTGCTCCTCACCGAACATCGCAGGCCCGACGCAGTAACGAAAGTCTTCGTCGCGGAAGTGCTTGTTGCACACAAGACTCGTAGCGGATGGATACTTGCCGGTTCTTAGCTTTAAAACCCATGCTTCACGCTGTTTGTTGTCCCGCGGTTACCAGTGCAGGCTGACACTGGGCTCCTTTGCGTAAGCGCGGCACTGCGGCACCGAGCGGTAGAGCCCCATGTTCGTCGCCTTAGCCACTCTATTACAACGGTTTCAATTGAGTAGAAAATCAGAGAAAACTGCCGAATTTGAACAGACCGCAGCGCATGTGGGACTTGAAACTCGTTTTCAAAGCACGCGGCAGTGCGCCACAAGCAGCCGACGCGGCCGCTGAGACCACGTGATCCTGCCAAGCACGTCACGCCGACGGTGGCGCCGGCGTTTCCAGTGGTGGGCCTCGAGGCCAATATTTGGCAGAGCAGTTCATAGCCGTGTCAGCTTTCCGCAGGATGTGTTTTTTCAATCAGCCCAAGGGGTGCTTCATGACCCCTTTAAGGAAGGTAATCAAGGTAGCTCTTGGGCTACCTGTCTACACCGAAACTGACAGGCTCATGCAACTCGGGATGCACAATACAGTGGAAGAAATAGCCGAGGCGCAAGAAAGAGCCCAGTTCATTAGACTCTCCACCACGCAATCAGGACGGCACATCCTCACACGGATTGATATACCAATTACAGCGATAGATAACAACCATAAAGAAATTCCCAACGATCTGAGGGAGAATATAACTAGTTCTGCCTGTTCCAAGGAATGTTCACCCCATTCATAATGTGAGCAGAAGATAAGCCAGAGCCAAGACCCTGCTAGAAAAAGCTAAAAATCAGGCTGAAGAATGCTCGTTTGTTGACGCGGCTTTCATGTCCAATAAACGAGCCTTCACAGTAGTACTTGTGAACGGCGAAGGTGAACTCGTCCAACTCGGCTTCCACCTACACCACAGAATCAGAAAATGCTGAGCAAGTAGCCATCGCACTGGCGCTTTTAGACCCAAATAGATCGAGGATCCACAGCAGGGGCGTAGCCAGAAATTTTTTTCGGGGGGGGGGGTTCAACCATACTTTATGTATGTTCGTGCGTGCGTTTGTATGTACGCGTGTATATATACGCAAGCAAAACTGAAAAATTTCGGGGGGGGGGGGGGGGTTGAACCCCCCCAACCCCCCCCCCCTGGCTACGCCCCTGATCCACAGCGATTCTAGGGCAGCTGTCTGAGCACTTGCCAAAGGAGTTATTTCCAGACAGGCTGTGGCAATTCTCAAGGGAAAGGTAATCAAACCACACACGATCATCTGGTTTCCTGCTCACATGGGAGAAATCAACGGTGCTCCCGCGAACCTCAACGAATCTGCCCACAATGCTGCATGAGGACTTGCCAACCGTGCAGCCACAAGGCAAGAAGATGCTGAGGTTTCAGAATGCAGGGATCACCTCCTCTCTTACAACGAGCTAACAAAGTACTTTCACCTAGGACACAGGGTCTTCCCCCCTCCGCACAGTAAACTAAATAGAGCACAGGCCATTACGCTAAGGCTCTTACAAACAAGAACCTATCCGAACCCGCTGTTAATTACCAAGATTTATCCGGAGTTCTCTACTCCTACAACATGCCAAACATGCCACGAAACCATAGATCTCACTCATATGCTCTGGCGTTGCTCCGCGTTACGCAGCGACAAGGAAAACACTGAAGAGCGGTGGGACGCAGCTCTGCGCAGTCCGACATTAGAGGGACAATTATGGGCAGTCCAACGGGCCCGCGAAGCGGCCGAAAGGCTAGGCCTTTCGGTCCCAACGTGGGAGCGGCCCGCTTCGGGCTAGGAAACTAGCACGACCTATTGGACCACAATAAGGTTCTTTCATCCATCCATCCATCCACCTATCCTTCAAAGCTAGATAACTTTAGGAAAGCCTTAGAATCTTTGTTTTATTTACAATATTTTGTTGGCTCACTCCCTCGTGTAAGGCACTGGGGCCTTTTAGATGTAATAAATAAATTGCATTACTGTGTGCCAACTTTTTGTGAGTTATAACACCAGTAGGCGTCAGCAAGGGGATGCAAAAGCAGCATCTGCCCAAGCCACACCAGCACTCCCCCCACCGCAATGCAACATGGTCGTGCACCCCTCAAGACTAAGTCCTGCCGACGCCCATGGTAGTGTGGCTGCTAAAGTATGTACATGCCACAATGATGCGTGAGAAACTTGAAAGCTAAGACAAATACATTACCAAAAAATTTGCAGTGGCTTAGCTCGGCTATGCCAGGATATACGTAGCGTTAGCAAATGTTCAGTTGATTATTCTGAGCTTTCCAGATTGTCTAGGATTAGCTTGATTGTCATGCGTACTGCTGCTCCAATGACACACACACGGTATTCGTATTATGTGGCACATGCATATTTATTTTTGCTCAACGTCAGGTTGCTTCTTCATTCTTCGTACGCTAAACCGCTAATTGCCAGGCAACTACTTTGGGATCCGATGACATAAGCTTCTCGGCTCTTCTGCGCCGTTGAGCAGCATTTGCGCTCTCCTCCATGGCGTTACCCACCTGCAAACGCCAGTCAGAGGCGCTATCAAGCGGGACCAGCGTATTGTCAGACGGTGACTGCACAGCGAAGGCGAATAGCTGCGCGCGCCATGGCTACGACGTCACCCCTCTCGAATGCGCAGAGCAGCAGCGGCGAGTCGCGCGCGCCTGCGCCAGTCTGTCTGCCCGGCTACGGCGCCACTCCTCCCGCTCACCGCCACCAGCAGCGGCGAGCCGCGCTTGGCGGTGGCGGAGAGCGCGTGAGATGCCGGCTCCGCACTGATCCTCGCGCATGCGCAGCACGGCTCATGACGTACCACGCGAAATCGTCTCCGGCTAGGCAAGTGTAGCTAACGCTACAAAAACAGCTGCGCATGACATTTCAAGCAGTGAGACGAATTCATAAGCATACATAGAATAGTTGCAATATCCTTGAAGAATAGCCGCATAAACTGCAATGTGTTATTGTAACTAATCATTATTTGGTGTCACTTAGCAAAAACCAATTTCATTTTTTAATGAAGTAATGTTTTCTCTGTATTGTGTAGGGCAGTCATTGTTTGACATCATGAAGTATGTCTGTGCAGCAATAAGCTATTAAATTTCTTAAATTCTTGATTTTTGTGCATTTTGATGAATATTGATGGTAAATGTTGCATGAACATTACTGGAATGTTAACCTGTTATGTTAATTCTTTGTGCAATTTTAACGTCTTTTTAATGTTTGAAATATAGCCTTCAATGTACAACGTTTTGGTTGAATGTTGCACTAATGTACCACATCAAACGTTATTTTTAACAGTGTACTTCGAATACAGATTTAACATTTGACATGCAGCAAAGAACGTTATACGTTTCATGTGAAACGTTAGTACAATGTTGTTGGAAAACATAAAACGTTTCTTCAACATTCACAACAAAACTACAACGTTACTGTAATGTTTTGTGCTACCTGGGTTGTTCGGCAGGGGTGGCGCCAGCGGGGGTCGGGGTGGAGGGCAGCTGGCTACCGAAGATTTCCGCCTCGCCTCCTTTTGTCTCCCGCCCTCCCCCAAGACCAATCGTATTCAAAACACAGCGCCAAAGTTTCCATTCTCCCTGGCCCCTGAAGGAACTCGGTTGTCGTGGGTGCCCCCTCTCCCCCCCTCTCCCCCCGCCAGAAAGATCCTGGCGGCGCCCCAGTCGAGCCAAAGCCACCTAGAAAAAATATCTATTTTTTTCTAGGTGGCTTTGGTTGAGCCGATGAGGGTGGCAATGTGGACTTGTTGGTATTGCATACTACTTAATGGCAGACTGAGGACAGAGACAACGAAAAGAGCTGTTGTATCGAGTGTGCCTTATCTGTTGTTTCTGTCCTTAGCCTGCGCTACCATCATGTAGGACCTTAACTGATGCCATAAAGTACGGCTGGAGCGCTAGCAGCCGGAGCGCAGGTGTGGCAGGCGTGACCACGGTGTTGGCGTGATGTCACGCCGCGTGATCCGATGTGGAGAGGCGTACAGCTGCGCTCGCTAGCCTCGCCGTTGTCGTACCACGTGACTAGGCGAAGATAAACCACCAACAAACGCTTGCATGCTCCTCTTCGCTATCCCCATCAGTCGTCGTGACGTCACCTGTCCGATCAGGTGAAGTCATGAACAACGGGCGCTGCCAAGTGGGCAAACATGAGCCTGTTTATCTGCTAGCAGGGGCGTACGCTCCCCGTTCTTTCTCCTCGCACGGCGAGGAGGAGCACTCGGAGAGGTGGAGAGACGAACGGAGCGTAGCGAAGGAAACAGCGAAACGAGCAAGGGCCGCGTTTCGATCGTAATACACGTGTAACTCCGCTAGCGTTCGCTGTAGACTCGTGCACGAATGCGACGCCACCATTAAATTTCGACCTCTGGGTCGCTTAGGGGCTCCTTAACGGCTTCTTCGCCGGCGCTTAGTTGCCCAGTCGCTTAGTCTCGCCATGGACCATAAGAGAGTATTCGTCAGCATTCAGGAAAGAAAAAGACACCATCTAACTTCAATGAAACACTGTGCGCATGGTCGTTGGAAAACCAAGCCAAACGTACATTTCGCTCTTGATAACTAGGTTTACAAGAGTTAAACCTCAGCCAACTTTTTTTTTAACACGAACGTGTTGTATGCCGGGGTTCACCAAGACTTAAGTGACGTATTTCCGTCACGGAAATGACGTTGAAAAAAATTTACGCGATCAGATGGCAAAGAAAAAAAGTTCCGTGAACGGGCATCGAACCCATGACCGCTCGGTTCGCAACAACAGATGCCGGGCACGCTATCCACTGCGCCACGGTCTTTTTTTTTGCTTTATTACCTGTTATTAGACATGTACATCAAACAATAAGGACATGAAAGAAAGACAAAAGTTGTGTGAGTCCTACTGAACAGACACAAGTTTCACATAATCTAGAGGCTTTACAAACGCGCCTTTATATCTACCACTCTCCCGGTCGGCGGGGTGGTGTTGCCCTCTGGGAGCGGTAAAGTAAAGTAATTCGTCATTACTGTGGCCTCCGAGATTAGCACCTGCAACGCTTACACGTCTGTCCCATTCGGCGCGTTTTCAATAGAAGTTCAATTTTGTCAATGCCTTACCACACCGCGAGGTGGCGATCTTATCCTAAGCGTCGTAAAAGCGTCGGCCTCGCTCATAGCATCACGCTACTCCAAACCAAAAATAGCTCTGCGACGCGCGCCTGCCTCACCTGGCTGTAACACCGCGTTCCCCGCTCACGCGTTCGCGCCGAGAAAAATCGCGGCTGGGCGACTGGGGCGGCACGACGCGCTTTGCGTTTCCCTCTAGTTCGTCCGTGGTGTTCAATCACATTTCAACATGCCGCGGGATGGCGACCAACTTCTGAGTCCAATATGCGACGCTCTTCTGGCTATCACTCCTCGTTCTCTGATTACGCTTGCACCGTTAACTACTACAGCTACCACAAGGGTTTGTTTAATCATTTAACATGGACGTTAGTCGTCGGGATGGAGATGTACCACCAATCATCAAAGTGGGTGCATCCACGTTAAACGGTGCTATAGCTGCCAGACATCGATATACAATGCGCAAACTCTCTTATATCAATGTACAGTAAACATTCAGTTACTGCTGTAAGGGCACGCTTTACTTTCGTGGTATTCCGATTCCTATGACGGAGGGATTAACTATCTTTCTTGCTGTTGGTTACTGTATTGTTCAATTTTGCTGCTCTTACTATTTAATGCGGTATTTGTTCTCGCAGGGCACTGCCAAGTTGTTGGCACGTTGAGAAGTTAGCGACAATTGTCATTCTTGCACGATTATCACGGAGAAGAGCGGAATGACTGTTTCGGACTATGCGCCGACGTGGCGCAAGTTCTCATGCAGATTGTTGTTGTTGTTGTTCCTCAGACATTTGGCGCAACCCAACTTCGGGGGATAGGCCATGAATCGGATTGTGAATTTATCACCTATTGCATTCTCTTCTTTTTCTTTAACTGCGCGAGGCACTAAATTCCATGTCATGTGATTAATATCCCTCGTGGGCACGTTTCACGAGAGCAGAAGTAGAAGAAGAATCCCTCGTGGGCACGTTTCACGAGAGCAGAAGAAGAAGAAGCCCTCGTGGGCACGTTTCACGAGAGCAGCATAAGAAGAAGCCACGTCTTTTCCGTGTATAACCGCACTATTTAGCTATCTAGGGTTCTACATCAGCGTCCAGTGTGGTTTTAAAAGGTTTTCTTTGAAGGGTGGATTCAGTGTGGTGGTGAACAGCAACGGACTCTCCCAGCCAGCGTTAATATGAAGACCGCAGCGCCCAAAGGCAAACTATCTGGTACGACATCCACGAATGCAAAGAGCACGCCTGAACCGACAGACGTACGTACCGCAGAAGCGCCCACTACGGGGTCCACGTCTACTAATGACAAGGGTGCTGCACCAATGAGCGACGAAGGCCGATCTGGAGCGCCATCGCACCGTACCGCGAAACGAGGTTTGGCAGTCGTATCGCGGAGGCCGCGCAGAAGGTCTGGCCTGCCAACGACAAAGGCTGGAAAAACAGCAACTGTGGTGCCGGACAGTCGTGCACCTGGAGCCACCTCAGTCGACGGGGAAGGAGCACCCTCTGCTGCGTCAGCGGACCGTAAGTTCAGAGCCAGCTCACCGAATAGCAGGTCAGGTTCCCACGTCGCCTCCGTCCACACGAAGAGCTCTTCGAGAGTCACGGGCGATGGTACAAAAAGCTCCACTGCTCCCACCAGTAAGAACACCTCTTGTGCATCTACAAAAGCTTCTCCAGCGGAGACAAAGAGAGTCGCAAATGGATCTGGTGCAGCCACCACGAGCGGTGCGTCAGGAAGTCGCAAAAGTGGATCTGGTGCCGCCACCACGAGCGGTGCATCAGGAAGTGCCAAAGGTGGATCTGGTGCCGCCACCACGAGCGGCCCATCTGGAAGTCGCAAAAATGGATCTGGTCCCGCCACCACCAGTGGTCCGTCTGGAAGTGCCAAAAGTGGATCTGGTGCCGCCACCACGAGCGGTGCATCAGGAAGTGCCAGAAGTGGACCTGGTGCCGCCACCACGAGCGGTCCATCTGGAAGTGTCAAAAGTGGATCTGGTGTCGCCACCACGAGCGGTGCATCAGGAAGTGCCAAAAGTAGATCTGGTGCCGCCACCACGAGCGGTGCATCAGGAAGTGCCAGAAGGGGACCTGGTGCCGCCACCACGAGCGGTCCATCTGGAAGTGTCAAAAGTGGATCTGGTGTCGCCACCACGAGCGGTGCATCAGGAAGTGCCAAAAGTAGATCTGGTGCCGCCACCACGAGCGGTGCATCAGGAAGTGCCAAAAGTGGATCTGGTGCCGCCACCACGAGCGGTCCACCTGGAAGTGGCAAAAATGGATCTGTTCCCGCCACCACCAGTGGTCTGTCTGGAAGTGCTGCAACTGGCACAAAAAACACGTCTTCCGCGGCTGGGTCGCGTTTCGGTTCTGCAGAGGCAGCGCCAGCGTCACCTACTGCTTCGACCAGTGCCGGTAATGATGGTGCGGCGTTTACCGAATCAGGTGCGTCAGGAACCGCCGAGGATGTTTCAGGAAGCTATGCAGGGGAGAGCGGCGGCGAGGCGACGCCGTACAGTGGCGAGGAAGGCTCGACTCCAGTGACGGAGATCTCGCCGTTCATGGAGTCGGAACAGCCGTTCCTGCAGAGACATCGGGGTGAGGCTTACGTACCTCCCGGCTGGTTCAAGCCCCGCGAATCGGGATCGAGTGAAGAGGAGTTCGAGGAGTTCGAGGACGTCGAGTCTTCGGCTGAGGGATCCGGCTCGAAAGGCATGTCGTCGACAGCGTCACCAGGGTGGGTCAGTGGCGATGTGCCACAAGATACGTAGAGTTTCCTGGTAGATCTACTTTTAGTCTGGAACAGCCCGTTTGGGTGCAAATAATTACGCGAACCCTCTTAGTGAGTGGGTTCTGTAGAAGACTAAGAAGCCTTAAAGGGGTACTGACACAAAATTTCGCGGCCGAGACAGCCTGCAGGATCGATTCCCGTGAACATGCGTATACCATCTGCAAAATATCTACAGCGAATATGCTTGGAAGGTATTTTATGTGAATTTTGAGGTTCGCGTGCGCGATCCAGTGCTATACACCGCACCTCGCGGCACTGACACCCTCGAAAGTGACCCGAAGTGACCCCCCTACTTCCCTGACGTCACCACGCTGCAGCCGGTACAAGTTATGATGACGTCATAGTCGCCATTTCTCTTTTGCCGCACTTGCAGTTGCGCGGACTGCGCAGAAGTGCGTCACAGCTCTGTGTGCTGACGTGGCCGAGCATTGCACACGCTAGGTGGTGATAATTGCACCCGGCGGCTTATCGTTTTTGGAGCTCTCTCAAACCGAAACTGAGACTGGTCGGTAATAAGGAGCTTGTAATTGTTTGTCGCGCGCTGCAGCAAACAATGTGCCGTTTTATGACTAACAGGCAGGGGCGTAGCCAGAAATTTTTTTCGGGGGGGGGGTTCAACCATATTTTATGTACGTTCGTGCGTGCGTTTGTATGTGTGCGTGTATATATACGCAAGCAAAACTGAAATTTCGGGGGGGGGGTGTTTGAACCCCCCCCCCCCTGGCTACGCCCCTGCTAACAGGCGCCCAGCAACACATTTCAACAATAAAACGCGAGACCAAAACTTTTGTGTCAGTACTCCTTTAACAGCAAGACGTATCTTTAGACTAGTTTGTTCATAATGGCACTAAGCCAGCGCCAGAGAACACGTGGCTCTACGCGAAGGCACGCGAGGCAGTAAACATCGAGATATAGAAGCTTGGCGAAACATATCGGAGAAAAATGTCAGGTTCCTTTCAGGACCCGTGTTACACGCGTGTAGGCTTGACCAACCATGTGATGCTCTTTTATATCCCTTACCTTCTGTTTGTCATTGTACAGCATTATGCGCACCCAAAGAATAGACTTCCATTTGTTAGAGCGCCTGTGTATGCGTCGTACCCCTTCGTCTAGTGCCCTGGGCTCTCTGGAGCTGTACTCTTTGTATCATGTACTTTTTGGCATCTACGCATCCGTCCGTCCCTCCGTCTCAAACCGCATTCCGTGGCCCACGGCTACCTTGGTTTGTCCGTACACTTTTCACGTTACGGTGTTACCGGAATACCAGCTGGAATCTGCCCATGCGCACGCCTTTATGGAACGTAGACTTCCTTTCACGGAACGTGAACTACTCACCAGATTCATGTCCTTATCTCGCGAATTCACGAACGTCGTTGTGGCTACTCGCGAAATCCGTGAGAGGCTGGATAAATGGTGCTGTCTGGTGGTGCCGGGATGACCCAGGCAAGCACAATATTGTTATTAAGGCGAAAGCCTTAAAATCCTCATCAAGCGTGAACTTTGACCGTCGGCGTCGGCGTCCCGCGGCGTCGGGGACGACTGATGCAAAAAAATCATGTTATGACGTCACAATATGACAGCATGACGTCACACACAGGCAGTGTTTGTGACGTCATCATGACTTCACATTTTGGCGTGACGTCACTTCACGTGACGTGACGTTACATGAGGCTGTCATCACATAACGTCGTAGCTTGGTCAAACGTGGGCAGATCACGGAGGCCGTGCAAAACCAGGTGAGGCGCCTCCGATCCTGGAGGCAATGCAAAACCACGCTAGGTGCGCAAAGTTTTCTGAGGGTGGCGGGGCAGGATCAATACATCGACTGAGAAGAAGCAGATGGCTTACGCCTTCGAGTCGTCTTAACCTCTTCAGTCCGTGGGTACCCATACGGGTACTGTTGTAACTTTGCGTTTCCCTGCCTCCCTCTTCTTTCCTCCCTCCGTGGTCGCCACTGTTTCTTTCAAGGTCACGAGAGGCGACGACTGCGACAACACCAGAATGATGCTAACGAATGTGTTGCATTGGCAGATTTATGGCACTGAGGGGCGGCGACTCGGGGGAGAGGAGAGGGAGAGAGGGCTTCCCCCTTTGGGGGCGCGAACATGAGAGCGAGGATGTACAAAGGCCAGTTGCAATCAGAGGACTAAAACGACAGGCTGGGTATCTCTATTGAACACTGCCCAGCCTCTTTATAGTCCTCGCCGAAGCAGTTTAGAGCGTCCCCTTTTCTCTTGTTCTTGTTTACATTAATAAACAGTTTACATTGTCGAATACGTTCGACTGTTTTGAAGCGACAGGTACATTTAAAAAACGTGGGCTGTGCTCCTATAGATGAAGACCGCTAGGCGAAAAAGGATATTTCTGCTAGGGGAACCGTCGATAAACAAAATGTCCACGACATGTCGTCATAGGCCCATCTACGCGCTCACAGTAAAAACAAATATGGTGGTGTTACGCCAGGAAAGCGCGCGCAGGCGACCAGATAAGTTCTACTTTATCCTCATTCGCGAAATACTACAAGCAAATTGTTAACTTGTGAATAAAAACGATCGCGATAGGTTAGAGAAGACGCATGAAAAGTTCAGGCTTGTTGCTATGCATTGCCTCAGAGATAGTGCTACTTACATACAACTGTACCCAATTGGATACTTCAGGTCGTTACGATGAAAGTACATTGAATTTGAGCCTGTGTTGCAAGCAAGTTCCCCGCGTCTAGGAAATACAAGATCTTCTATTTCAGAGCGATATTGACTTGTCTGATGAAGACGACATTCTTGACAAGCTGCACAGCGGCAGTGAATTATGACATAACAGCAGTGATGATGACGATTGTGGTGATGATGATGGCAATGATACGCCAGCAAACCACGAAGTTCAAGGTCGTGGCCCAATTGGAAATCCACAGAGTAGGCCCTATTTGGAAAGTGGCAGAGCTCGTACGACGAGGAGAAAAAGAAAGGAGGCGAAAAAGAAAGTTGGTGTTTCACAGTCACATTGCATCAGGAAGAACATGGATGGTGTGGATCTTGCGGACAGGTACGTGTCCAATTACAGGACAAAGGTCCGTACAAAGAAGTCGATAGTTGGGGCACTTGTCCGCTTTCTGCTCCTAGCGATGACAAAGTCCTGGATCGTATGCAGGAACGACTGCAAGCTCATAGATGTTCTCGACCGATTCGAGCTTACGAACAGAGCTGCGAAAACGCCGATTCGCACACACGTGAAGCAAATGCAAGAAGTCGAAAATGCATTTGAGATGGACGTTGAAATTTGCGAGTCTCTTGCAGCCCTTATACGTACCAAGGTGATTTCAATGCCACCGAATGAGGCCAGATTTCACATGCATGGTCATTTTACAGAGCATGTGCCCCTAAAGTATCTGATGAGATGGCGCAATCAAGGTTGCAACGGGAAAACCCGCGTTAGATGCACTAAATGTGACACGTTTCTTTGCCTTTTAAAGAGATATTGCTTTCTTGATTTTCACTCAGCTTAGTCCTGATGCATCCGAATGGGTATCAGCATTATCTCCTCGAAAATTGCAGTTTTCGTTTTTTCTTCTTTTGAGAAGTGTTTCGTGGTACTAAAATGCTTACAATAAAGAGTCTATATGAGTTTACCTTGTCTAGCTTTTTCTCGGGTCTGAATAGATTAAGTGAATGCATAAAAGGACCCTGTGAGTTTTGCAGTAACACGGTGCGTTTTGTTTCTCTGGTAGTGTAAATTGCTTACAGTGGCGCAATTTCATCTCCCCCCCCCCCCTCTCGATAAATGCAGTGGTGATTGAATGTTATCGAATCTCAATATTGTTTAAATGCAGTTATCGTCATCACTTAGTGGCTTGCGCAAAAGTAAATATATACATTTACGTACGTACGTAACCGTATACATTTGGGGAGCTGAAACTTTGCCAGAACATGCGTTCGGGTAATCCGGTAAACGCCATCCGGTATTCCGCTAATGAAAACCAGCAGAAGCCCAGGAAGGTGTAGGGAACGTTAATTGTACTGTTTTTAAGTGTATTGTGGTAACTGTGATACAGATGTGAAGAAAGTAAACTGGACGAAAAGACAACTTGCCGCCGGCAGGGACGGAACCTTAGGAATCCGCGCCCGATCTCTTACCAATTGAGCTACGATGTCGGTCGTCCACATTATCGGGTATTTATGAGTATGAAACCTGAAAGTGTTAGTGACGTCATCTGGCAGAAAGAAAGAGTGTTCCACACTGGCCGTCATGGCTACGAGCGGTAGTAGTACTTGAGTACTTACATAAGCAGCGGAACAGTACTTATCGTTAGAACGGAGTGAGTGAGTATGAACTTTATTCAGGTCCTGAGGAGAAAGAAAGCGGTAACCACCAAGCACGACTCTTTTGCACAGATGAATGAGAGGCGCGCCGCAGCTCTGGCTGCGGAGCTTGTACTTATTCTTAGGCTGTAACCGACTATAGTTTCGGCAATCCGGCTCAAACAACGTAGTCGTAATTGGCGCTCACATTCGGTGGCTGCAGTCTCCGTAGAGCGGATATCGCAAGTAGACACGGACGACATGAATTCGCGAGATATGGCCGCAAACGTAAAACTTACCGGGCGAGAAGTTTACGTTCCGCAAAAGGAAGTCTACGTTCCGCACAGGTGCGCACATGCGCTGATTACATCCGGTGTTCCGGTAACACGATAACGTGAAACGTATACAGACAGGCTAAACACCCCTAACGGTAAAAAGTGTACGGACATGCCAAAAACCTGAAGAGCATTTGGCCGCTGAGGGAACCGGCTTCCAAAACACACGTCTGAATATCTTGGGCCACTGGGCATGTGCCGCTTTTCAATGAAGAATCCTTTCTACTTCCATGCCTGGCGGAATCGAACCCACGTCAGTGAAAGAAAAGAGCGGGTACAAAAATGACGCGGCAACTTCCTTTTTCTTTGGCTTGGCGACGTTATCGCGTGCTGGACGGCACGTGGACGCCTGTCCGCTCCTTCGCTCGTGAGACTTTAACCGTCTACGACTTTTACGCCGTTTCATACATCAGGTGCAACGCTGCGGAAGCGATGCAAGTAATTCGGTCAGCAAAATGTCCGCAAAATGTGTACGCTGCGGAAGCGATGCAAGTAATTCGGTCAGCAAAATGTCCCCAAAATGTGTAAGTCCGCGCGTCTCGAGCTCAGATTTTCGTCGTTGTAAGCGTGGCCTCCGCGATTGGTTCCGGCTGCGCGCTACCGGAACCGATCCCGGAAGCCACGATACGAAAACAAGAGACCCTAAGCTGCCTAAGCGATCCAAAACAAGCTATTGAAAACCGCGTAAATAACGAAGTTTGTTCATTTCTAAGGCACAAAGCACCTTCATATATTACTCAGTCTAAAAAATAAAAAAAAACAATCACATTACAGCTGGTAAAATCACTGAGCAATCATCCACTTGGTGCGAACGCATCTACTGCAAGAAGTCTCGCTATCTTGCATAGCGTTGCACCTGATGTATGGAACGAAGCATAGGTACGACTGTCTCAGAGTATTCACCTCTCGATATACTGAAACGCATCGTCAGTCGTGGTTCCTTGATTGTATCGGCATGCTGCATCCGTTATTTGCTGACCAGCTGGCTTACTGGCATAAAAGTTGCAGGAAGAGTCTTCTTTTTCACTCTCACTACTCCGTATTGCGCTCATTATTCCTAGAGCCATCATGATCCCAGAACCTTGAGATCGGTATGAATCATTCGGGCGACACTACCGTATTTATGAAGCAGCGTGTGAGACTGGGCTAGTTGGTAGCCGTTTTCAAGAAACATCGCAGTTGTAAGTCAGTGTGCCTTTTCCATCAAGATGAGCACATAATAACTAGCCCAAACGTTCATTTTGCTTTAGCAACCACCCCCCCCCCCCCCTTCTTCTAGAAGAGGAAGCGAACGAGCGCAAGAAACCCCAATAACAGAAAACGCTCGTTGTCCTCGCTTCGAAGTCCGCTTTAGCTGTGACCTGTGTCTTTGAAATGACATCTGCACTAACGCATGACGTTGCGCGCATGCGCACGTGTGCTATAGGATGATGAGAGAGAGGTGAAGTGTCACCGCTCCAGACAAGAAAATGTACCTTTCATCGAAATTCTCGGTGGCGTGTGCTACAAAGCTTCTGCGGTCATCCACCCTAAGCACAGAGTGGAATGGCTCATGAATTATTTTGTTTTGTTCGTTGTTTTGTAAAACTGGCTGAGTAGATATACTGTCCGAAAGAATAAACACGCGTGTTCGTTAGCAAGCGCTATCGTCTGTGTACTTTCGTCCCTTCGTATTTAGAGCTGTCTTCTGCCTGTAATGATGAAGCAACCAGCCCAGCTGAAAAGGAGAAACAGTGCGAACCGCAGGACGGAGGCGAATTAAACGCTTAGTCCGTCTCTGTCCTGTTGCCCTGCGATTGTTTCTCGTTTTCGATGGGCATGTACCAACCGGCCCAAATAAGCGCTCTAGTGCAGTCCAACTGCCTACTATTCTTCATCTGCATTGTCCATATATAAATTGCCCCTGTGTAGTCCCCTTGGAAACAATGTTTTCGCGCCGAAGACGGGCCAAGAAGAGCGGCTGGTCGTGAAGGACGTGGCGTGTCTGGAAGTTTCATAGCGTTTCTTGCAGCGGCTGGATACGGCGCATGGCCCTAGCCGAGGGTGGACTGTCCGGCCTCCAGCTATTCGCCTTGTGCGCCGCCTGCTTGATCTTCGTGGTGTGCGTGGCATCGGCTACCGCGTACGCAGTGGTCACCCTGATGAGCAGGCACGGCACTTCCTTGGATTACGGGTGCAGGTGAATCTCTCGTTCAAGTATGTTTTCACACTTATAACAGCTCGCGAAGACAAAGAAGGGGGCGTCTTTTTTCTCCTTCATGGTTTCGCGCCGATGTGGAAAATTGAAATCGCACTCAGCGTTACAAAAAAGCAATTCCGTTAAAGGAACACAATAGTGAAACATCAAATGAGTTTAGATGGTCAAGTTATTCTTTCATAACTTTATTGTCACTAATTTCTACACCATAGGGGAATTAGGCGACAATGTTAGCTGATGACGTCGCGACATGACGTGATTAGTGACGTAGGCTTTTTATCGCTTCATGCGCCTGCCGTGTTTCGCTCAAGGGGCGCATGGCGAGACACTTTAGGTTATCGCTTTAATAAAAGGTTTATGCACACGTTAAAGATAAATGTGCAAGTTAATTTGAAGAATGAAAGACATGAAGTGACAGGCAAAGATACTAGAAAATTTCAGCATTACATTCGTTCAGTCACGATCAGTTCAGTGTGACAACTTTGCAGGACGAATTTCTGCGTGCGCGCCCGGGAAATGATGCCGTCGCCTCCGGGGGCTCCGAGTCCGTGCGACAACTTCTACGGTTACGTGTGCTTCGACCTCGAGCACTCGCGCAGAGACTTCCTGGGCGTGTTGCGGCTGCAGCGAAAGAGCGACTACCACGAGTCCGTGCTCGCCTACCGCAGCGCTGCACCCACGGGCAACGCGACCGCCATGCTCGCCTATGCGCACCAGATCTGCGCACAGTTCTCCCACCAACAGGTTGGCCTCATTTATCATCTTTGATTCTAGGGGAAAGTAAAATCAACTTCGAAATTACTCTCTCACAACTCTTATTCTCATTAATTTCGCTATCATACGTTGATTATTAAAAGATGGTGCATGAAGGTGCACGGTCAAGCTGACTTGGCGATGCGCTTGCGGTAGCCTTTCGTCGCATTGCACTGTCAAGGCTTCATTATTCGAAATTCGCGCCGAAATTCAAGCGGGCGAGCGTTAGTGTGACGGCACTAAATCCAAAGTCCTTTCGCATTAATTGGCCACATTGGTTCAATGAAATTTTCTGAAACTTGCCATCTTAAGACCTTGCGTCCTTTAGAACACAATGTAAATCATTTTAGCGACAAAAAAAAAATGCCCGAGCAGACGCCGTGAATATCTATGACGTCACGGCGATGCTACCATGACACACATTTACGCCGGTCAGAAATCGCCGGCGGCGGCGCGCCGGTGTTTCGACTTCCGGCGGCGGCGGCGCGGGGTTCAACGGATCGACGGCGGCGTGGCTAGCGGCGTGGCGCGGAAGAGATTAGAGGGTTGGAGTGGAAGAAAACAACATTGTAGCAAAACAGCGCAGACAACAGCCGGACGAAGAACATACAGGAGACAGCGTTGTTGTCCTGTATGTTCTTCGTCCCGTTGTCTGCACTGTTGTGCCACAATATTCATGAACCAGAAGAATAGACTGTTGGGCGAGTTGGTAGTTCATGATGAATGAAAAAAGCGCAAAAAAAAAACGTGCCGGCCTACATTTTTTCGCGCTATTTTCATAAAAATTCTTTTGAATTTAGAAAAAGAAAACAACATAGGAAAACCGCGGAAGCTCGCTCGCCTTTTAAATGCGAAGCATATCTTAGCAAACTTCTGCGACATTGAGTCTGTCTGTCTGTCTGTCTATCTATCTATCTATCTATCTATCTATCTATCTATCTATCTATCTATCTATCTATCTATCTATCTATCTATCTATCTATCTATCTATCTATCTATCTATCTATCTATCTATCTATCTATCTATCTATCTATCTATCTATCTATCTATCTATCTATCTATCTATCTATCTATCTATCTATCTATCTATCTATCTATCTATCTATCTATCTATCTATCTATCTATCTATCTATCTATCTATCTATCTATCTATCTATCTATCTATCTGTACTTTGTGCTCTCCTGGCCGTTTCGTTAATGGGACGTGTACCAAAATTGGTATGGCTCAAAATGACTATGACGAACATGAACGATAGGTCATAACATGAAAATCATGACATGCATGTCATGAACGGCATGATTGACATGCCAGGGTCTTGGTGCTCTTACGGCCGTTTCGTTAACTTGATATATACCAATATAGAAGATTTTCCTAATTCGTCGCCACCTATCGACAGCAACGAGAAGCCTCTCTGCACCACCATTAGTAGCGCGAGTGTAGTCACCCGCCGGCGGAGTACACGCGCTTGCGCTGCAGATTGAACGCTTGCATGCGCGCCCGTTCGCGCAAACCAGTTGCCGTTTTCGCTAGATTTATCGGTGGTGCTTGGGAGCAGCGTCATGCCAGCCCATTTCTGTGTACCGCAATGCAAGCACAGAGAATTTCGCGACGAGGATGGGTCGAAGGTAAGCAATGCATGCAGACGCGCGCTTGCGCGCGGCTTTCTTCAAAATCAGTACGCGGCTGATGCCTACCTTTTCTTGCAGGTCTCGTTATTTTTTCTTTTCTGAAGGATACGGACTGGAGGAAAAAGTAGATTGTAGATATTAAGCGTGACGAAGGTCCTTTCTTTAATGTCGCGAAGTTCACAAACGTTTGTTCGAGGCCCTTTACTGAAGAAAACTACTTGCCAAACGTCGCGGGAAACCGTCGTTTCTTGAAGCAAGACGCCGTGCCCAGCACCTTCGCGTTTAGTGCTCCGAGCCGTCCACCGAGAAAAAAAAAAAAAAAACCCGAAATCGAGAACCACGCAACCTCGTCACCACAGCGGTTACAGAGACTTCCGAAGACGGCCGATTGACCACCGAGGATCTGAGCGACGTCGACATTTGCGCTACTTCAACATCGGTGACGAGCAGCATCGATGACGTGATGTGTGGATGTGCGTGCTCGCTCAAGATTTCAGAGCTGACCGAACAACTCGACGTAGTGACGGCGCGCGTCCGTGCGTTAGAGTCGGAAGTAAAGAAAAAAGCCGAAGAAGCGGGGCTCATTAAATGTTCGCTGTCTAAAGCAGAGCGAGCGCTCGAGATTGCAGCACAGGAGGGTAGCCAGCTGGAGAAGCGCCTGAGCCGAAAGTTTTCTGTTGAGTGCTTTCAGGATAGCCCTGATGACATGAATTTCTACACAGGCCTTCCGGACTATAAAGCTTTGATGGAACTTTTCGAGCTCCCAGAAGAGAACTGTGAGAATATTAAAGCATGGTCCAGAAATTTTGCTGACTGCCATACCAATGCAGGAAGGCCACACCTGTTGCCTGCCAAAGAGCACCTATTCTTCGTACTTTTCTTGCGAATAAACAAACACTCGCCAAAGTTGCAACGAAAACAGAATTTGTGACGTTTCGACTCTTTGTCGAAACGGCTCTTTATCAAGCAGCACCAGAATGACGTAGCTAAGGGACATGCTGCCGCCAACGCACTAGCTGAACATCATCTTAACACGGGTCACAACATTGATTGTAATTCAGCGACTGCCATGGGCACCGAAAAATCATTGTCATCCCGCCTTCTGTTGGAATCATTATTAATCCAGTCGACGCCTCATACACTTAATCGGACACGTGGAAATCTACCCGATACTTACACCAGATCATTGAGCCATCTACTACGCATATGAAGGCACGGCCCAACTTCTTACGCTTGAATGTGCACAAGAGGCCCGTACATAGTGGTCTCGAAACGTCATAAATTCTTTTTTTTCGTTGCAACTTTGGCGAGTGTTTGTTTATTCGCAAGAAATGTATGCCCCTCGCCAGACGGTGTTCCGTCGAACCCTGGACTTTTCTTCGTACTTGTAAGAGAGAGGAGAGAGAGAGAGAGAAGCAACTTGATTATCGTACTTGTAAGGCTTCGCCTCGGACTGCTTGAGAAGGATCTTGCCGACAGGATTCAAATTTCGCTGCCAACAGTGTCCAGGCTGTGCACAACTTGGATCAGCTTCATATGCCTGCAGATAGGTCAGCTTCGATCTTTGGTGGACAAGAGATGAAATCAATGAAGCCATGCCGCCTGCATTTATTGCACAGGGTTATTCCAGTACACGAGCTATAATCGACACCACAGAAATCGGGTGCGAGGTGCCTAGTTTACTTGTGCTCCAGTCGCAAACTTATTCAAATTATAAATCGGCGAGCACATTGAAATCACTGACTACCATTTCACCAGATGGAACCATCACCTTCTTGTCCAAGTTGTTTACTGGGTCAATGGTATTTAGTGACGTGACTGTATGACGTATATAAATGAGAGATGGTACCATGAAAATCATGACATGCATGTCGTGTAGGGCATGATTTTCATGCCATGCTCATGGTGCGCTCGCGGCCGTTTCGCTAGCTTGATATACACCAAAATCAGGGTGTCGAACGGAACGAAAACCGAAAACGAAAAACGAAAAACACGATATTTGGGACCGGAACGAAAACGTAACCGAAACTTTATCTATTATTTCGTTCCGGAGTGAAAACGAAATTTTTTCAATCGTTTTTCGGTTCACGAAAAAACTTCGCAATCCGGAGCAACTGAGCTCGGGCAATGTGAGCATATCTTAGGGTACGGTATTAGCGCGTACCTCAGGCAGGAATTCCAAAGCAAAGATATGTTGAAATTGTGCGAAAAACGAAAACAGGGGCAACCAGAGATGTTTATATTAACGCAAATGGATTTTTGCGCGCCTGTCACGCAGGCCAGCGTAGAGAGGGCATTGTCGGCGCCGAAGTTTGTTACAGCGAAAGCTGTTATGAGATCACAACAGCTGATTTTGGCGCCATAGTTGTCCACCGCCGCCGGTGTCCATGACCGCTAACGCGTGATATAAAAAAAAATAAATGAGAAACAAATTTCTAGAATCGGGTGGCATTTGAACCCGCGCCCTCTGCGTGGCAGTCGGGCCTTCCACAACAGTGCCACGCTAGTGCTTCTATGCTTGCGAGGAGCGCTTGACAAGCGTGAGTGCTGACGAGCAGTGCGGCCCAGTGTTCCGTATTCAATACAAAGGCACAAGGTGCCCGAGTGGTGCACTGTTCCAACTAATACCAGAAGATCTAGAGGGTCTTATTCCTCATTAACCAAATCTTATTTTTCTCCATATTCACAACCGCTCCAGACGCGTGGCAAAACTGCTTAGTTTTCTTGAATACTACTTTTGTCAGCATAAAAATAGGCTACGTCGTCATTTTAGCATTAACACATTTAAGCATAAACAATATTAAAACACCACCATTCGTTCAAACATGCTGGCCATGCAAATGCTATAGGTAGCGGGAGAACTGCCCCTATGAGAATTAGTAGGGTGGTTGTACTGCACGAGATATGTAACCAAGCTACTATCCCTCGATCTTGGTAACCTGTTTTGCGTACTCTTGCAGTTCTTGATGCATCTGATGACATCAGCTTTATGGGGCGTTCATTCTTAACTCGATAAAACTATCAAGATGCCTTTCTTACGTGGAGAAATTACATTGATGGCATTGAACTGCCCGGCCATTCCCAGAGTCCGAATGCGCTAAGTTTTTTCATTCCGAGGAATTGAAAGGAATGGAATTGCGGCAAGTTCTTATTCCCCGCAATGGAATTGAAATGGAATGGAGGCGCCCATTCCTCCACACTGCTTCCCACCCACTGCAAAGTGCTCAGCCATAATTCTTTATCATCATCAGTCACAGCGCAAAGTGCACATAATGCCTTACATATGGGTAGCGTGTACCACGAGACTCCGAAGAATGACGAAAAATGGCATAGTGGGAACTTCTCTACTTCAGAAGAATTGGGATGATTTATGGCGTAGTGGGTACCTTGCATGTGTACTTGTATTATTGCCCCAAGAGGCTCTCCAGCGGGCTCTACAAAGTCCGCTCTTCCAGCTTTCGTTGTGACTGAGCTGCGTGTGTCGCGCAGGGCCTGGCGATCTCTTTATCAGAACAGCGGTCTCGCACATCAGAGAGTACACTCAATGACGTGCTGCTTCTGAGATCGTGCTCACTCCCTTGACACAAAGCATGAGCCCACTGAAAAATTCGGTATTTGTCTTTTGAGAAAATAAATACTATGACTTTGAAATTAATACTGGTTTGTACTAGTTGGTAGAAACTCGTGGTACAGTTACTTCCGCTCCTCTGAAGAACGTATTTTACCCTTGTCCCACTTTCCTAAGGGTAGGGCAAGTAACTGCATCACAAATCCAATGTTCGTAATGATTACCTTAACTTCAAATTTCTCCATAAAAGATACCGTTACGAACCGTTACGGAACATTTTTTTTTTCGTTCCGGAACAGAAACGGAACGGAAATTTTTGCGGTGGAACGAAACTAAAATTGAAACGAAAAATATTTCGTTCCGACACCCTGACCAAAATTGGTATTGCATGACCTAACTGCACGACGAACATAAATGACAGGTGGTAACATGACAATCATGACATGCATGTCGTGTAGGGCATGATATAAATTCGACGCTCATGGGCTGCTCGCGGCCGTTTCGCTAGCTTGACACACTCCAACATTCGTATTGCGTGAGGCGACTATATGATGAACACAAATGGCAGGTGGTAACATGACAATCATGACATGCATGTTATGTACGGCATGATTTACATGACAGTCTTTTGCGGCGCTACCGGCTGTTTTGTTAACTGGATACACACCAAAATTGCTATCGCATGACTTCAGTGCGTGACGAACATAAACGACAGGTTATGCATTGCATATAAGAATATACGTTTTATTATATTAAAGATTGCACATACATGAAGGCATGGCAAACAGGCGATATACAGTGAACTAGATGTCATGACATTAATGCCTTCGTTTTCCTCAAAGACAAACAAGGCGATGTATGCAGTTCTTTGCTGGCTGCTTCGCATTGCATCTCGATTCCCACAGGTGCGTGGGATCTGCCGGATTTTTTTCTAAAGAGCTACGTCGTCTCCGCTGTGAGGAGCTCGTCCGCTGGAAGAATAAGATAATCCGGCGCCTTGTTTATTGTCTTTACTTCTATATTCATTTATCGATTTAGACGAGTAAAAATGAAAGGAACAAAGTGTGCAATTGCGTCGATATATTTATTCGTCTACTTTATTTAACTATGTATGACGTAGTGTAGAAGGTTCAAGACTCCAAGAGTATACTAAGCCAGCGAGTTGGGACGTCGCCATTTAATGCTGGAAAACGACGCAGCGTGACAACTTCCGGTGAAGTGCTGTATTTTATGTTTTGATTCCCCGTTCGGATTAAAAGAAGAGAGAAACGGCGGCGTACCGCAATTATTGCTCGGCGGCGTCGTCGTCGTCGTCGTGATCACTCTTGGGACTTCGGTGGCGGCGCAGAGCGGCGAGAGCAAAACAGGCGGCGGCGGTGGCGGCGGCAGTGCACAGGTCTACACGGCGAGCTTATACGGGAACTTCAGTGTAGCGTCGCCACCGGTATTCTCCTTTTGCGCGTTTTCTCTCTTACCAAGCGTCTTCTCGCGGGGATTGTGGTTCTGTCGGTGTTGTGAAATTGTAGTTTACTAATACGAGAAAAATCGTTTTTCTTTTTAGTGGCCTTTTAAAGGCTGCGGAAGATAGCCTCGCTTTCCCACACCAGACTTTCCTACTCGTAAACAACTCGTAAAGTATAGTCCTCGATGTCAAGGCCCTTTACCCTATAGTTGTGCCTCATAAGTTCCACGACCTTGTCGGACACGAGTGAAGGATCCGAACGTTTTCACCCAGCTATCCGGTGTGTGCATTGGTTCCTGCGTGGCGCCCATTCGGAGTGCCTATGATCTTTTCAACGAAGGTACATAGGGCCATTCAGAGTGACCTTGCGGACAAGAGCATTCGCTGCATTGACGACTACTTGGTCTTTGTTGACAGGCGAGGCATCAACCAAAAACTCGTTGACGTATTGGTGTTCAGGGAACAAGGGCTCGCGTTTGCGTGCGAGAACCCAAAGAACGATAAGTTGCAGTATCTCGACCTTCGTTTGGTTTTTGCCCGGATTAGATAGGCTGGCAGTATAAACCGATATCGCAAAGGGCGTGCTCAACTACCGATCTGGCTTGGTAAAAAACGGCATTGTGAATTCCTGTATCCTGTCCGCCATTTCAAAAGCTTGCCCGCACCCGATGAACCGAGGTGTTCATGAACAAGCTGAAAAACTGCGGCAGGCAGGTTACCCTGATTCAATAATAGTGGCTACCAACGAACGTGTGCTGAAAAATGTAAAAGCAAGTGGAAAATTAGCGCCGGTAGGAAGTGAAGAAAACAGGGCGTTTTCAGTTATACCTACATTCACATTCACGTGGTGTCCCGCCGCTTCAATGAAGTGGCGGCATGCATGTCACGTACAATGTGAAGGTGGTGTTTTCTGCCAAGAGTAAGCTACATGGGATTTGTTCAAGGTCTCGGCAAAGGAGAACAGAAGCAGCAACATGGCCTTCGATTCGTGTCGTGTGTAAAGGGGTCAGTATCCCTTTTTCATGTAGGAAAGTTTGCGTATACTGACCGCTGTTTGAACATTCGTCTCCACCATAGCTCTTTCAAATGTGCTCCGTCATCCAATTCGGCCTTACATAGCTGACAGCGTGAATGCAGACCGCCGTTCGGACTAACCACTGTTTTATTCCGTCATTGGGCACAATTAACTTGAAAAATAGCTGAGGCTTGCATCATATAGACACAAGGCTGCTATGTTCATAAGCCAGCCATCTGTACACCTCCTTGGTAAAGAGTTGTCATTCCTTAACGTGCCTGCCTAATATCGCACTTATTGTAACGCCTGCATGAAGTTTGATTTTGATGGCTTTCCTGATGATGGGAGAGTTTCCACATGGGCTTGTTGGTAAAACATAATGAAGGGAACAGCGCAGATAACGACAAGAAGGGCACAGGCGCAGCGCTGACTTTCAACAAAATGCTTATTTTGCATGTGCACAGCTGCTTACACTGAATACCTTACAAAGAAAACAAGATCACACCTGCGCGCAGGTGTGATCGTCACAAGTCGCTATTGCCCTGGCATTTTTATCTAGAAAGCTCAGCTCTTTGTCACACAAAGCTACAGATCGGTAGTTAACGCAATTCTGACCCGCACGTGCTATGACGGCTGCCTCGATGACTTCTCTCGTGTAAGAGTTCACTTATATCTAGATAAAATCATACAGCTATCGAAAATAAGTTTGCACCCATGGTCGCGACAGTGCCCAACAAGCGTTATCTGCGCTGTTCCCTTCCCTTTGATGATGGGGTTATGTTTGTAATTTTCGCTATTGCATCTTTGGTTGTCATTGCTTGCGATGCCAGCGTGACTCCTTGCTTAGTTGTGTCACTGTTTTTTTTCCTTTTTTTCCCTTGATAGTGTAAAGCGTTTTTAGTACTGTCATTAATCATTATAGTATATGAGCACTATGAGTAATATCTTTGTGATTTGAGTTAGTATACGTTCGTGCCAAATAACATGGTTTGAAGTCTAGCTCTTTTCCTGTCTACGTCTCTTGCTTTTGACTCCTTTTTGTAATCGCTATTCATTGGAATTCGTGCACCTTTACCTATCTGCCAAACTTGCCTCACTTGCCCGTATTAAGTCCTCGTCATATTCGTCCACATTCTTTCTCAAAAGAAATGAGCTGTGACTAGCGTGTGTCCTCTTTCTTTGTCTGCAGGCGCAATTTTTTCCCTTCTCTATAATCGCGGACAACTTTTCTTGGCAATGAAGCGAAGGGTACAGAGCCAAATCGCGCGAATGCTTCCGCTAATTAATGTAGTCCCACAATTGTGTCCGTATTTTACTCTCTCTATTTTCTACATGTAGCTCTTTGAGAGAGGTCGCAGCTCACAACAGTGAGGTATTTGTATTTGTTTTAATTTATACGTTGCCGCGCGTGAGAAAGTCGCGCCTTTTACCGCGTCCGCGTCCACATGAAACACTGGTTGCGCGCAGCCGTCACTTTGCACAGCGGTGTGAAACACGCGCCATACCGGACTATTTCGCGCAGGGTTACATGTGCAGAAGCTCCGCCCCCGTAGCTTTCCATTCATTGCCAAGAAAAGTTGCAGCGCACACGCGTAATCGACGAACATTGTCAAGCCCGTTTTCTGCGCTCTATTGTATGTACAAAGAGCTACCAAAACGCCCAAACCTTCTGCTTTCTGTATAGGACGCGTTTTATATCTTGCACAGACGAAGCGAATCCATCCACAGCTATCGAAACATATCACCCTACAGAAGCGTGATGAATGATGGTAGCGCAGGCTGAGCAGGCTAAGGACAACGACCAGAGAAAGACACATTCGACACAACACAGCGCTGTGTTGCCGAATGTGTCTTTCTGTTGTCCTTGTCCTTAGCCTGCACTACCGTCATTTATCATGATATACCAACAAGCTCAAATTGCCACCCTCTGCAGAGGCTACAGTTATGTCATGTTTCTGAGCGAGAGAGTGTAGCACATTCGCGTACAAGCCTGCAAGGAGAGACATTTGCCGCGCATGCGCAGAATCCTTCGATGCGAACCATGGCGTCCCAAATGCGTTTCTCGCTGAAGGACGACATGAAGGACTTTCTGGAGGCGCGCACCGACCACAACGCCACCATGTACGCCCTGACCAAGGCCGCCGTGCGCATGGGCATCAACACACTCTTCAACATCACCGAGCCTAGCAAGAAACCCAAGTCCGGCGAGGGCAGGCCTCTGCTCATCAACGCAAGGCAAGAACGCAACCGAACGCACCGCGCACAGCTGCATTGTAGAGGAGCGATAATGCGAAAGACTTAGATGCCTCGTAAAACGCGAAAATTGACCGTCGGCGTCTGCGGCGTCGGCGGCGTCAACACGAGTGATGCAAAAAGCCATCACGTGATGACGTCTCCATGACGTCACAGGTCGCCAGAAGTTGTAACGTCATGACGCCACTGTGACGTCATCATGACATCACATGATGACGTCATCACATGACACTGTCGTTTGGTCAAAGGTGGGCCGGTCACGGAGGCAGGGCAAAACTGGGTGAAGTGCAGAAAGCTTGCAATGCCTCCGATCCTGGAGGCAGTGCAAGACCATGCTAGGTGCAGAAGGCTTTCGGAGGGGGCCGGGGGTGGGATCGATACATCAAGTGATAACAAAAAGAAGATGGCTTTCGCCTTCGAGTCGTCTTAGGCGAATGTATCAGGGACCGTTTGAGTTTTTCTCGCGCTCCTAATTGTCTGTGAATGCGCGTGCAGCACATGATTTGGTCGGTTTATCTCTGCCTGAACTGCTTCTGTGGGACTTTCTACGCAATTTCTATTAAAAACGAACAATCGTTATTATCGGTACTCTATCTTCAAAGTCTGCATTATCGATGTCCAGGATGAAAAAGGCTCGTTTGACTGGCGAATACGGGGACCATGCGCCACTCTAGTGAATTACTAGTGTGTGCCTTACGTAAGTATTAATTGCTAGGTGTTTACGTGCAAAAACTACGATATGATTATGAGGCACGCCGTAGTCAGGATTAAATTTCGGCCACCTTTAGCGCGCACACGAGTGTTCTTCGCCCCCATCGAAATGAAACCGCCGTGGCCAGGAATCGAACCCGCGCCCCCGAGCATAGCAGCGCTGCACCCTACGTGCTGAGCTGCTCCACGAAGGGTGCCTCATGCAATGCGGAACAGGAAGCCTAAATATGGGACACAGAGTCCCACTATATTAGTGAGGCCCCAGGCATGATGTGCGCATGAGCTTTAGTCGTCGTGCGACATTCACGAAAGAAGAGCCTTGTTGGTTGTACATAACTCACGATAGAAGAGCTATAGTTGTTTGTACATAACTGAATTTTGCAGCGCGCTACAAAGACACACAAAAACGATGCAGCAAGACGCACAAGTGTCCTGCATGGTCACTTGTGCTTCCTGCGTCGTTTTTGTGTGTGCCTTAGTAGCGCGCTGCAACATTCAACGACATTTCACCAAAGCCGCTGCGGGTGGCTGCGTCTCGGCTGGTACCAGGCGAGCACGTTGCAATTTAGTGAGGCGTTGATAGGCGTAATTAAAAAAAAAACAGAAGAAGGAAGCAGAGTGGATCAGAGAACAAACAGGGGTAGCCGATGCCCTATAATAGATATCAAAAGGAAACATAAGTGGACCAGTGCGGGTCGCGGCATGAGACATACAACAAATGGTCAGAGCGTCGGAATAGATACCACGAGATGGGAAGCGCGGCCGAGGACGGCGAAGGGTTCGGTGGAGCGATGACGTTCAGAAATTTGGAGGCATGAAATGGGATCAGCCCCCGCACGACAGGATGGGTTGGAGGTCATTGGGACAGGGCTCCGTCTTGCAGTGGATAGGCTGCTGCTGCTCCTGACGACGACGATGATGATGCAATCACGCACACAACGCAAAGACTGCTGTTTCTTTTTGTCTTTGCTATGGTTTGTATTCACGCTTTACTTCTTCGTTAAATCCCAATCAATTAGCTCAACTTCCTGTCGTTTTATTGTAATTGTTCATTTATTACGACATGTGCAGTCATTCTGACGAAATGTTGTGACGTCATCTGTGCCGACATCATGACGTCACAGTTCTTTGAAATTTGGGACGTCATCAGTTGGCAACGTCACTTGGTCAAAGATCCCGGAGGCACTGCAAGAGCGGGTCAGGCACGGATGCCACGGAAAGCTTCAGTGCGTAGGGGCCGTGTGGTGAACGTGAAAGTAATTTCGTGCGTGTCTCTCCGCACAGCGCTTCGTCTTCGTTTTTACCGCGCTGTTTCCTGATTCAAAAATCATTCAAGAAGTGTCTCTCAGACTGCAGTGCTCGTTATGTCCTTGTAGAATTGCCTGGTCCCCGATTGTACAACTTAAGGTATTACCAAGTGCGCAACTGGCTTTCGCCTTCAAGTGTTATAGAAAGTCCTGCAGAATGTTTTCGTAAGTAATGATCAAATTTAATTGGCCAGGATGCCGGACCAGTACAGATTCGGTCTAGTGGGCAAGAACAAGCTGCTGGTTCACGTGGACGACCTGCTGCGCTACCTGTGGCAGAGCAAAGCGACCGACTTTGTGCTTCAGGCCATTGTAAAGCTGGCTTTGACGCTTTCGAGCATCATCTTCGAGGAGGGCCCTGGCACCAAGGTGGAAAAGCTCGAGCACTACGTCTTGCCTCCTGGCAACTTCAGGATCGGCGAGATGATTGTCAGCAATGTGCCGAGCAAGGTAAACATTGCAACAGAAACCAAAGCACGGCGAGTTGAGAGGAACGTCGTAGCTTTACCAACAATTACGTACCTTTGTAATCTAGGGTTCGTTTTTTTAGTGTAGTTATTTCTTTCATATTCCATTCATTGCCATCCGGGCGTTCCCGCGCCGGCGCTAACATTGATTATATAGCCGATACTGAGGAGTCCACCGGATGATATGAGTTATCAAAATAAACTTAGACTGATGTGCTTCAAGTCTAAGCGTAAAACAATTTAGTAGCAGGAAAATTAACGTCAGAACGTTGGTCCGTCATAAAGTCGAACGATGCTTACAACACGACCGTATTTTATTGTGATATCAATTATATGGACACTCCAGGCGCACTTTAGCCGTCGCCGTGAGCTTCTGTGCGAAGTCTAAATTAGTAACATCACCTCGTGCGTCGCATGTGCGAGTGGAAGCATGCGAGGGCAGCCGGCTCAAGCGGAGAGGAAAGCCATCTTTTATCGCGCGAAAGGCCGTGCAGTGAGTGATGGAGGGATGCGGTTTCGTGCGCACTATCTTGACAGGGATCAGTAGACGACCCATCCATTCTTACGTGCTGTTTGATAAGTTGGCTTGGCGATTCGTTTTCGAACACGGAGGTATGGACAGAAGCTTGTTCCAGGCCAACCTGCGGCACAATGTGAAGGCGATCATCTTCCACGGAGACGTCATTTCTCAAGCGGAGGCCGTGCTCCGGGCGGAGAAGCGCGAGACCGCCAACCTCTTCTTGCTGGTGATGTTCTTCGACGAGTACCTCAAGCTGGTTACCGGCTCGCAGAAGACGTACGAGGAGGCCCTCAGCTGCACGCTGCTCGGTGCCAAGCTGTTCCCGATGCAGTACGGCGCCTCCGAAGCGGCACTCTTCTACGAACCCACCGCAGAGCGCGATCTAGCGTGCGATCTTTGCGAACGCCAAGGTGAGCGCTGTTTCAGAAGAGTGCTGGTTTAAAAGTTTCTTTCTCTGCCATCCAGCTGCTGGCGTGCCCTTACAAGAACTATAGGGATTTTTAGTTTGTCCGTAGACCTTTGAGGTTAGCGCATTGCGGGTTACAGGAAAGGTATATGCCATGATGATGTGGCTTTGCGCTTCGTATCGGGTGGTAGCAAGTTTCGCATCCGCTCGTAGAGGCATCTGATGATGCAGCGTATATGCAGATAAAACGAAAATTGTAGTAAGTTGAAACTCAGGTCTACTTAACTCACAGTTCATTTTCGTTACCAGAACACTGGCACCACTGAAAACAAAAAACAAAAAAAGAAACTGGCATGTGTTGTAGTTGAGCAAAGTTAAACGCCACAGGATGTCGCCACCAGCTCTGCAACCATCGACAGGTAACCCGGTATTCGCGAACGGTGAGAAGACAACGGAAAAACTAATATTTAAAACATTAAAACTAATAAAATAGGATGATAACGTAAAGAAAGAGAATGCAATATCATCAGGCATCCTGCTTGTGAGATTCGTTTTGATATCAATAAGAAAGCGTTTAAGTTTTTCTTACACTAGCACATACGAGAATTTGTTGCATCAACAAATATTTTCTCTATAGCAACACATCTGAATATAAGTAAATGAAATAATATTTTTCTATATCAATGTTTATGTTGAAATTGTATTCCTATAGAAACGACTGCCTTTGTCTAGAAGTACACGTTGCTGGGCTAGTCGGTTCATGTTCAATTACAAGCCACAAGAGTATGGCTGTTTTTGCGTAATGAAATAATGAGGGAAGGGGTCCAGGGGAGTCCAAACTTTCGACTGTTTATTCAAGAGATAGTGCGACGAAATCTATAGGCACAGGCATGCGCAGCAAACTAGGCACACAGCTAGCGCAAACCACCCTCATCACAACCTGTGTTCTATGAACTTGCTCTCTACCTGCGATAGAGACAATGACGTATCACTGATACACATGGCACCTCGTGATTTTATATGAAATGCCTCCAACAATTCTCGAGCCGTGGTGCCACCGCTTCTACCCAGAACCTGAATCTTATTCAAGCACGGTTCACACTTATGTGAACTGCAGTGGGTCGGCAAATGTGCCCCATCTTTACCTTTTAGTGCAAAGCTCGTGTTCTCCACGCACGCTCATTCACGCACCTTCCCGTCTGGCCGACATACGTCTTGCCGCAGGATAGCGGAAATTCATAAACAACACCGCTGGCACACTTTGTGTACGACTTGGCGTGCTTCTTGCCGCAACCACCTTTCTTGCTCCCATCAGATATGATACGTGGGCATAGCTGAGACAGCTTCTGCGGCACAGAAAAAACAATCGGCACGCTATGTCTGTTGGCAACCTTTTTTAGGTTGTGTGCTACCGGGTGTATTGACCGTGCCTTGCACCAGTATTTTAATGGGGAGCGAGGGGGGGGGGGGGGAGGGGGAGGTTTTGAGTTTTTTTTGCGATAGAAATTATATGGACACTCTCGGCTGATTTTTTGCCGTCGCCGTCTGTCGACGCCGTCATGTCCCGGGATATGTATATGTATGTATATATATAAAAGGGCACAAAGAAAAATAAAGCAGAACAAAAAAATTCTGATGTACCCGACCGCGGATTCGAACCAGCTCCCTAGCGCGCTGCGTTAGATAACTCAGCCACATGCCATTTTTTTTGCTTTATTACCTGGCTTAGGTACAGAACATATAATATCAATAACAGTAGTGTTAAAACTACCCGTGTACTCAGTACATGCGCTGACTCGGTAGTCAACCAGCATCGTGCTGGTTTCGTCGGGTTAAAATTCAGGCAAAGTGACAAGTGGCTCTACTCTAGAGAGCCACTCGGGTGGTTCCGGTGCCGCTTTATGCATCTCAAGAAACCAGTGCACACTCTCTCTAAAATAAGCCCTGGCATGCCGCGCATCCTTGTCAAAATGCTGACCTGCCATTCTCGAGCGCCACAAAGAGTGGAGGCCCATGAGCATGATCGCGTCAAATGGCACGCCATCTTCATTTTCTACACTCAAAAAAACGGATGCCGTACGGGTCCAAAGGGAGATCTTTCTTAATAGCTCTCTGCAGCACATCCCAAAAATAAACTCCCTCCCAACAATGTAGAAAAACATGATTTATGGTTTCCGGCGACTTACAAATTAAACAGTGCGTACCCCACGGCAAAAAACATCGCTTTCCCTCCAAAAATGTTTTAACTGGTAATGTTGCCAAATGCAGTTTAAAGAAAAATGTTTTGGTTCCCGGCTGTATATGCATTTTTTGACTTAAGACATTGCTGCGTGGGCCTCCACTGTACAATGCCCGGTACAGCGGCACTGGGAATACGTTGTCACACAGAGCAAAATAAGGTTATTTTCGTTTGACATTGGCAAGGTACTCTTTAGAAAACCGCACCGAAAGAAATCTTACACTAGACACAATTTCTTTGTAAAAACCCCAGATCCCTCCCACACAATCTTCGGTGGACACAACAAATTCAGGGAGCGATCTACCCAGTCGTAATTGACAGAGTGTGCGGAGGAACTGATCTCTCACGTCTCTAAAGAACAAAAATAAACCGGTTGACCAGTTGACGTAAAAAGAGGTGAACTCAGCCACACGCCATGTATGCGCCGGCGAAATAACGGCGAGCTATTTATATACACCATGTACCACTGGTGGTAAGCAAATCTCGGAGGAGCGTGAGCGTGTTTTCTATCACGCAACGCTCCTAATTTTTTCTTTCAATTTGAAAACTGCCATTGAGTCGCGGACGACAAAGTGGCCCTTTTCTGCACCCACTCGTGATGTGGAAGGAAAAAAAGAAAGAACACCGGGAACACCTAGAGTTACTGTATATGCTACCTTTAGGTAGCAGAGTTGCGCATAGGTCTGGCTAGCAACCACAGCTATGCGGTGAAGTCGTACTCCGTTTTTGCAGGCGACATGCCTACCGTGTCGCCGATTAACATGTCTAGTGTATCGAATACCGGCAATAAACATTGACTATCGATGACTAGGGTTAGTCCGGTTCGCTGAGCGGCGGCGTCAAAAAATACAGAAATTGGCCCGAGCGTCAGCTTCTCCGCAATGCAGGGTTGCTAGCGGCGTTTGGAAGACAGATGCGCAACTCTGCTACCTAAAGGTAGCATATACAGTGACTCTAGGAACACCTTGCATCAGACGCCCCCTGTGGTAGGAGACACACAGGGTCACTCCACGCGCCACAGTTTAAAAGAAGAAATATCTAAGAGCGTCTAAATTCTAAATTTCCCCACTTATATTAACCGCCGGTTTCATGGCCAATCCCCCGTAGTTGGTAAGAGACGGGAATTAAGGGTCAAGCAAGCAAGCAAGCAAACAAGCAAGCAAGCGTCTGATTCTCCATTGTCGACACTTGCAGCGTGTTGCTCAAGCACATATGCGTAACAACTATGACAGTTGTTAGTTTACGCTTGCCCTGTGCATGCCTGTGCGTTCATTTAGGGCGTCCTTCTTTGTGCTTCAGCGGCACGCTGCAAGTATCGAGCTGCTTCTGGTTCTTCGTGTGACATTTCGATTTCTTGCTATCGCATTCATGGCTTCGCCCTTGCGGCGAAACTGTGACTTTTTTAGATACGTTGACGATTTTCTTATTATTTTAAAGCAACTAACCACCGCTACATATCAGCCCATTGTTAACAATGTGTTAGCAGCCTTTTGCCGATCCGGGAAGGGATTGGTGTTTACACACGAGCTGCCGGCTCGTGGCTCTTTGCAGTTTTTAAACTTGAACATTACCCTGCAGAGGTTGCACGCCTGTTGGCTTTATTCGCCTATAGATCTACAAAAGAATTGCTGCCATATGAGTCGGCGCATTCCAAAACTGTGAAAAGGGCTATAGCTAAACATTGCCTAGAGTCTGCCCTTGCAAAGTCGTGCTCACACGTTATGCAGAAGGGTTTTCAAAACCAATTGGATCGTTTGTCCTTGGCTGGTTTCCCTCACACGCTCCTTATCGCCGTCGACGAGTGGCTCCTCCGGAAGTTCAAGAGAGGACACCACGGTTCTGGGGTAGATCAAGAGCGGAGAACGGTGAGACCTGAGGTCGTACCATATATGCATCGGGTGGCACACAACCCAAAAGAGGTTGCTAACCGACATGGCGTGCCGATTGTTTTTTCTGCGCCGCAGAAGCTGTCTCAGCCATAGAGTTTCCTACAATACTTACTAGAGGGAACTCTGGCGCTAGTGTCTATGGAAGCTGCAACGCATGACGGTTCAGCCAGCATGGGAATGATGGGTAGTACACAAATTTGTCTAAACTTCGTTCTTTCGGCTCCGTTTGGCTGCGCGTCGCCTGCATCTGCTTTGTCGCAAAACAAAGTTCAGCAAAAGTCAGCATTTCCACTTTAAAGGGGTCATGAACCACTTTTCCAAGTAATGATCTAATGGCCTCAGTATCGGAGTGTACTGCCTCCCGAATCGATTGCCGCAAAAATTTCTCGAATCCGTCAAGAATCAGCGGAGTCACGGGGGTTTGGCGCACGCTCCCAGCGCTTTCTCTCTTTTCTCGTGCCGGCGAGCGCACTGGAAGCTAGACAGGGAGGGATGGCATGGGGGAAAGAAGTTACGCCAGCGCGCGTCATGAAACGCGATCGCTCTCCCGCTGTGATTCGCTTGCGCGAGTGCGGCTACCGTGTACTGAGGAGTGCGGCGCCGGCAAGTGGCGGCACCCCGCGGCAAGAAGCGCATCTGATCCGAACGCCGCTCTCGATTTACGTCGGCTATCGGCCAATAAGCATGCTATGTCTCTTGCTACGTACAGCGGACAGACGCCCCGCCCACCGACGAGAGTGAGAACCGGCCTCTGTTTGAAAAGAGGGTGCCTGGGGAAACGGCAACTTCGCGCTCCGCTTGTGGCCATTACGCGGCGCGCACGACTGTAATATTTGGCAGAGCAGTTCATAGCCGTTTCAGCTTTCCGCAGGATGTGTTTTTTCAATCAGCCCAAGGGGTGCTTCATGACCCCTTTAACTGTTTTAGGCTCACAAAATCAAATCAGCTCAAGAAGTTCACAACGATCTATTCTTTTATCCGAAACGAACGCCAAAGCACAGCAATAAGCAAAACCACAAGTACGTTTGAAGCCGCAAGCACGAAGACTAGGCAAATTTGTGTACTACCCATCATTCCCATGGTAGCTGAACGATCGCAGCGCCAGAGTCCCCTCTAGTTAATTTTAGGAAACTCTATGGTCTCAGCTATGCCCATGCATCATATCTGATGAGAGCAAGAAAGGTGGTTGCGGCAAGAAGCACGCCAAGTCGTACACAAAGTGTGCCACCGGTGTTGTTTATCAATTTCTGCTATCCTGCGGCAAGACGTATGTCGGCCAGACGGGAAGATGCGTGAATGAGCGTGCGCGGGAGCACGAGCTTTGACTAAAAGGTAAAGATGGGGCACATTTGCCGACCCACCGCAGTTCACATAAGTGTGAGCCGTGCTTGAATAAGATTCATATTCCGGGTAGAAGCGGTGACACCACGGCTCGAGAATTGTTGGAGGCATTTCATATAAAAGCACGAGGTTCCATGTGTGTCAGTGATACGTCATTGTCTCTATCGCAGGCAGGGAGCAAGTTCATTGCTCACAGGTTGTGATTAGGGTGGTATGCGCTCGCTGTGTGCCTAGTTTGCTGCGCATGCCTGTGCCTATACATTTCGTTGCACTATCTCTTGAATAAACAGTCGAAAGTTTGCGCTCCCCTGGACCCCTTCCCTAGTTATTTCATTGCGCAAAAACAGCCATACTCTTGTGGCTTGTAATTGGACTGCCTTTGTATGGACGCTTTGTTCCGCGACACGGCAAAACGCATTGCTGTCAATATATCGATGGTATGTGTGCATGCATGAATTCCAGTCCCCTACCATTTCAAGTTCATCATCAGGGGCGTGTTGCCACGATACGGAGGCCGATCTCTGCTGCTTCCCTGACGTCGCTGTTACCGCCCGTTTCCCATACGCGGTCGCATCGTCTCCTCGTTCGCGCCATCTTTGCTGAAACTGGTGATTTTTAGGAAAAGAAAGCTGGCGCTATCTTCTGCAGAGCATATGGAAGCATGGCTCACACTGAAGGGAGTAGCGGAGCACAGTGTGAAAGGCCTCCAAGGACATGGCTGTGTAGAACCGCGAGAGCGATGCGCCATATCTCTTAACTCCGCTGTTCAATATACGACGTAGCAATAGCGCAACATTAGGACACGGACGGAGAAGTTAAGGTATCTTTCAACAGATGTTTATTTCAAGATGACACAAGATGGTTTAAACTACTGCTCAATCGTTATCTACCCACCAGCCCAAGCTGCTCTTGTTTAAGGAGTTCCTTTACGCGCACTTCTCATAGGGTAGAAAGCTGCATTCCTACTGAAACCTTACGCATGCCATTTCAACAAACCTACGTGTTTTCCTTTGCGGTTCTTGCTGCAATATGCGGAAACACACATGTCATCCGTATTTCTCGTAGAATTATTCATTTATTCACAAAATGTATTCTCAGAGCCCCACAGGCTCCAGCAAGGGTATTGTGTGAGGGCGGGCAGTGTTATACCATGTATATATAGGCGTTCACGTATAAAAGAATTACAGTATAAAGAGATAGCGTGAATATGAGCAGTATGACATGGTACATATATAAAGCAAGATGTCGCTATATAACAGCGAGAAACAACCGCGGCATACAACTAATGAATAGACACGCTCACCTGTTAGGTACATCTCATAACGCCATCAGTTTATGTCAGCGATAAGCGCGTACATGTTTAATAGAAAATGAAAGTCATGAAACAATGGCGGTTACTTCACGACAAAACTTTACAGGGTCGCGAATGTCGGCAACGTTATCACAAAGACCACTTCGCAGTTTGAGTGAATGCGTTTTTCAACACCAACAGTGCCCTGACGTTTACAAGGACGTAAGCGATTAGTGAACTGGTCGAGCTCTCCTCATTAATGTCAATGTATACACTGGGGTTGCCACCTGCATAGGTGGCGAAACGTCTAAACCATTGTGTTGTTAATTTGTTATGCTTAGTCGGTGTGGTTCTTTTTTTTTAATTATGCGCTGGTGTGGCCGAAAATACATTTGAAGGGAGGATTATTGTGCGTTTGAACATACGGAAAACATTCGGAATTACTGCAATGGCATAGTGGGGATCAAAAGTTTGCTCTAAACTGTGCAGGTGATGGCAGCGGCCCATTTGGATGGCAAAGGGCAGGCGATCGACGTTGACCTCGAGATCTTGGAACCCCGGACGTTCATGCAGGAACAGGTCGCGGTTACCAGGCTGTACCCGTCGCACGCGCGCAACATCCTCGAGGGTCTGAAGGCCACCATGACGTCGATGCTGAAGCGAGTGGCCGAAGGAGAGTACAGCGGCGAGGACCGCGTCCATGTCGAGGACCAGTTTGGGGGCACTTTCGACTACGACTCGCGACTCTCCAGCATGCTGATTGCGACGCAGAACTTGCAGCCGCCTTTCTACTGCCTCAACAGGACCGAGTCCAAGCTCTCGATGGGGCTCAACCGCACCGCATTGATCGTCGAATGCGACGGCGGTCGATTCAAGCCGTTTCTCAACTACGGGCTAGCGGCGACGTCGACGGTCGAAGCGGTGCTGTCGTTCATCATGGATAACTCGCTTCACAACGCCTCCGAGATGGAGGAACGGGCCGCCTGTTACAAGAAGCAGTTGAAGATCGACGAGGACATCAAGGTGGACGCCAAGAGACTGGCGCGCAACGCCATGGGCCTGTCGCTCTCGTTCGCGATGCTCAAGACGTCAAACATGGCCCTCTGGAGGGACCTGCAGCTCAGCGGGGAGAACCGCACGGCGCTGCAGCTGTTCTTCTACCGCCACTGCCTTCGCCATTGCGGCAAGAAGGGCGGCGTCCTCACGGGCGAACACATGTGCCACCTCGCTCTGCTCAACATGCCCCTATTCTTCGAGGCCTACGGCTGCAGAGACAACGCGCCCATGAGGCCGCATCTGCAGTGTGACATATAAGGAATGGCTGTAGATCGGCTCTTTATTCCGACTGCTTGGACCCTGCTCGCCCTAGTCGCATAACTTGTTCAATCTTTCCTTTTCGGTTTGTTAGTCTTTTATTTTCTATGGTTACGATATTTCGTTTATTTGTGCGAAGTAATCAGTGAACGAGAGGCACTTGTTAACACGAAATGTTGCTATCGTAGTTTCATTCCAAAAGAACGCCGATCGAGCGCTCGAGGGGTGCGTACGTGTCACGTGATCTCCGCACCTTTTTCACCGTAAACCCGATCAAAGAACACTTTTCTGTGCCGTGAAGTTTTGGTCTACCCACTCGGTAGCCTTACAGGAAGCAGACAGACCTCAACAGGTGGTACGTTTATGGTAAGCGGCTCTTTTTACCCGGCCGACGCAGTGTCGACGGGTCAAACGGTACCTCTAGGCATGCAGGGCGCCGAACGCGACTCGGCAGCACGGGACGCCGACGTGCTTCGCTTGGCCCAACCATGGAATGTGCCATGGAGGAAAACGACACTCGGAGCTTCAACGACGGGTCATGGGCGCTGGCCCTTGATATGCAGAAAAAAAAAATGGGGAAGCTGCGCACCAGTGGCGTAGCCAGGGGGTGGCACGCCGGGCCCGGGACCCTCCCCCCCCCCCCCGAATTTTTTTTTTGCTAAGGTATACAGAGCACAAAATGACACTCGACCACATCTGTCTGCCCAGTCCCCACTTCAGATCAAGACGGTACCCCCCCCCCCTCCCCGAAAAAAATTTCTGCCTACGCCCCTGCTACGCACTATACTCGCGGACAACTTGTATTGGCAATGAAGGGAGGGCTACAGAGCCAAATCGCGCGTATCCGACCGCTAGTGAATGTAGGCCCACAACCGGGTCCGTATTTTCTGCGTGAGGTATAAAAAAATACTCCTTTGTTTTCTACTTATTCGCAACTGTGAGATATTTGTATTTGTTTTACTTTATATCGCGAGCGTGAGAAAGTCGCGCCTTTTACCTCGAACGCTAAGCGGCGTCTGCGTCGATATGAAACGCTGATTACGCGCAGCCATCACTTTCCATAGCACTGCGAAATGCGCGCCATACCGTACTACTTCGCGTAGGCGTACGTGTGCAGAAGCTCCGCCCCCTTCATTGCCAAGGAATAACGAAGCTGGTGGCCTTCCCATTCTCACCCTCGCATCACTCCAACCTCACTTTCCCACCCCTTGGTATACATACTATGCAAGGCTATGCTATACCCTCCTCCTTCTCACCCTCACATCACCCATCCTCACTTCCTTTTCCCACCCCCTTGGTGTACTATTCAATGCATGGCTATGCTGTGCTAGGAGCTGCTTGGCACATATTAACGCAATAGCGTTAGAGAGCTCGTTTCGCAGAAATTCCGACGTCGGCGTCGGTGACGGCGTCTACGGCGTCGCTTGTGAGTGAAAAATCGAGAAAGATGCAAATAAAACAAACATCTCCGGTCCCATTGAGGATTGAACCCGGGCCGTCTGCGTGGCAAGCAGGTGGCCTACCACAAAGCCACGATGTTACTTGCAACTGCTGCGGGAAAGAACACTACATAGATGCCATGTGGTGGAAGGAGTCTCCTTGACGCATTTTTTTCGGCAGGTGTTGCGACGAAAATGAGCCCATTCGGCGATTTGTAGGCGCATTGGCGAGGCCATCAAACTACGATTTTCGCGCGACGCCATGCATTGAAAAAAGCCTGGACAGTGCCCCATTGCCGCTAAATACACCCAAACTTGCAAACAGCTCCAAAAATGGACAACTATCCATCTAGCGGAAAACATATCAAGCAAACATTAGATAATGTGCTGCAATCTGTGGGGCATTGTGGGAAACATGTCTCGACTCTAGCACAGGGAAGTGCTTTAGATCGAAAACCTCGCGCCTACATGTGTGTCTGTGTGCGTGTGTGTGTAACGACACACATTAATGGCCGGATTTCGTTATCGCGTTCAACTCTTAAAGGCGAAGCTAAAGGGTCCCCCAATTGTTTTCCCACCCTTTGCTATGCTCTACTGTACAGTACATGGTTATACTCAGTGCTGGCGGTAACACGTTACTTTTTTCAGTAACTTAGTAACGTACTCGTTACTATTTCGGACCTGCAATGGGTAACGTACTTACGTTACCATTTTTCGGTAACGTGAGGTGTGACGTTACTCGTTACTATTTATTCCGATGATCCAAATAATTTTACACAAAGTTCCTTCGTTCTCGTTGAAGCTACTTTCCCAGAGCTTTCCCCGACGTCATATCGTCGCAGCGACGGACTGCTGTCGGCCCGCCAGACGTTAAGACAAAACGGCCACGCGCGGCATCCTTTGTTGCGCGGGGAAAATTGCAATGGGGAGCAAATTGCCGAAATTTCTTAAATGGATCTGCTAGTTTCGGGTACCTTGCTGTCAAAGTTCAAGTTGTCGTTGATTGTCGATGAATCGGTAGCGAAATGCGGTCCTCGTAACTGTAAAAAAGCGAGCTGTCTAGATTTGCTTGGCTTGCGATCCATCAAGACTCGGGGTACAGCGGCCTGCCTGAGCTGCAGCACAAGCATGGCTGACTTCTTCGGAAATGCATTCTCAACATCATTGCCGACTGAAGACGAGCGACTGTCTCGGTACCTTTGGTGCCTCATGTCATCGCGCTGAGTGGGCTCAAGGAAAACTTTCCGCGTGCTCACCAGCTCTTTCTGAAAGTGGATACAGGAGTACCACAAAGCGTGTCCGTCGACCGTCTGTTTAGCGTTGTGCGGGCGTACTCACCTAGAAGCGAGGCAAGCTATCCGATGACTGCTTTGAGATGCAACTGCTGCTTACTTTCAGAAAGTTGCAGTTACATTGGGAAGTTGTTCGTGCAACACTTTGCCACTGCTTATAAACTTCGTTTCCAAAATTAGTTTCGCGTCTTGCTATCTGCAACTGCGATTACCTTTCTTGCTATTGAATTCATGTGCGAGCGAGGCCGACCCTGTACAGGTTCATATACACACTCGCAATTTTTGCTTTAATTATGCACGTTGAATGGAAAAAAAATTACGCGAAAATACTTGTTTCCAAATTTATGCCATTTAAGCCTTTCGTATTGCTGCAAATAAGCGCATTAAATTTGTTAATAGAGGCACGCCGTTATAATTACTGCAAGTTTGTTCATTGATGTTTTCTTTGCGGAGAGCGTTGATGGTGACATCGACCGTCTTATTTTTAATGTCACATTGGGAAGTGTGGCCTTACCATGTGCCACAGAGTTAGGAGCGATCAAGTGTGACTGTATACAGGCAACTCTAAAGGCCATTATATATCATATTGCCCAGGTGCGGCACATTTATGCAAATTTCTCTCGTTAAAAACAGTACCTTTGGCTTTATAAAATTCTTATTTTGGGTTCCTGCAGTGAAGATGCAGTGACTAAAATTTCTGATTACGGAGTAATGGCAGAAGTAACGTCCGTTACTTTTTTTCGGTAACGGTAGCGCGTTAACTTTTTCTTTTTTCTGACTAACGCAGGGCGGTAACGCGTTCCTTTTTTGTTAGCGTAACGAGCAGGGGCGTAGCCAGAAATTTTTTTCGGGGGGGGGGGGGGGGGTTCAACCATACTTTATATATGTTCGTGCGTGCGTTTGTATGTGTGCGTGTATATATACGCAAGCAAAACAGAAAAATTTCGGGGGGGGGGGGCGGGGGTTGAACCCCCCAACCCCTCCCTTGGCTACGCCCCTGGTAACGAGTAACGTATTTAGTTACTTTTTTTTTCGGTAACGCATACAACACTGGTTATACCATGGTTTAACCCCTCGCCTCCTCATTTTCCTCTTCCTTTTTCTCCTCTGTACCCCATCTTGAGTCCTTCTCACACTCTCTTCCCTTGGCCATACCCTTGCTAAACCATATTTACAAGGCTATGCAATGCTTTACCCTCCTTCCTTCCTCCTCACCCTGACATCACTCCTTCTCATTCTCCCTTCCATTTTCCACCCTTTTGCTATACTATGCTATACTATGCCCTTCTGCTAGCTATGCTACGCTAGGAGCTTCTTGGCACATACCCGCTCACTTTTGTGCGTGACGCTACCCTGAGCTTTGCCGAGCTTAAACATGCCCGCTGTTAAAATACAGACGCCGACCAGGACTATATATCAAGACCGATCAATGGAGAGAGTGCGCTGAAGAGTGAGTCGGTGCCGACGTCGAGACGCTTTGCCCGCCTTCCCACCGACTGCGCGATGGCGACCGCGCCTTCCGGAGTGCCGAGGGGATTGATCAAGGTCACGACACCCGGTTCAAATCAGAACGCAGGTATTGTTGAAAAAAAAAAAAGTCTGCGATGCACCGATGCTCGCAACCCCACATTCACTTCTTAAGCACGGGCTGCAACAACGTGAACGACCGTAGGCACGAAAGAGGGTCTCGCCTGACCTGTATACGGTAGCCATTTTGAACAGCCCAGCTGTTGCAGCTCGCCGTAGTTTGTGCGGTGTCGCCGGAACCATGAGTATATCCTTGAAACTCTGGCACACACCCACGCTGGGGGATTGGCCAAGAACCGAATAGTTTTTAAAATATAATTCTTAAATTAAAGCTTATGTAGTGGTAGTAGTATCCTCTACTGCATGGCTCGTACCCACTCTGGGGCATTGGCCAGGAAGTCATCTTATGAAAATTGTTTTTAAAGTATTTTGAGTATTGAATGTTGATGCCAGTAAAAAGAATAAATTAATAAATTAATAAATAATAGTAATAAAAAACGTACGCATCAACAAAAGAGTGCAATAATAGTTTTTCAAACATTCAGATTAGACACTTTAATCATTGTCCCGAATAGTAATTAGAATAAGAATAATAAGAAGAAGCACAATAATAATAAAAATATTATGAAAACATTTTTTTCTTTAATTAAAAACATTCGGCAGATCCCACGTACCGTGGGAGTCGATGTTATGCGAAGCATGCGCCGGGTAGGTGACTGTCGCGTAACTTTTTTTACTTAAAGACACGTTACAAAATGACGCTAAAAATTTGTATATATTTTATATGCACAGATATATATGTTCAAGAGACGCATATGTGTTATATAACCAGTTGTTTACGGTTGGGTAACGCTGCCAATGGAAACGGGGGTATTACCAACACCAGAAGCGGTAAGCTGATACGTAGCGCTTATACTTGTCCCGAGAACGCAAGCACGTTTCACGAACCTTTGTGCATGTGTGCAAGAAGTTCTTGACAGTTCCTGAACAAGGGCATCATCACCGTGATCAGTGAGCACCAGCAGCTGGTCATGACTTTTTATAGGATCCGGTCGTCATCGTAGTGACGAGGGGTCCATGTGTAGTGAAGTATGTGGTATAGTAGAGCTGTTGGAATTCGTGGATGCCTCGGTAATGTCGTCGACAAATTGTCTGTCGACAGAGCCGGCGAAATGTCGGAACCTGAAGATACCCTTCGCGTTGGTGAGGTATAGGCCGTCGAGGCTGGTAGGCCTGGATAGTGCTACGTAGACCAACATCAGTGGATGGTGTTTGTCGTATTCGTAGACTACCTAGGCGTATGTGGCCTACGTAGCCTAGTCTACAAAGCGGCTATCAATCAATCTGGCATCATCTTCGGTCAGCATGAGGCCATCGCCCAGCCTCGTAAGAAATGGAGAGGACACTGCGTCGTTCTGGTGGACGAAGTGCACTTTATGGTGCGGTGATGTGGATATCATATGTACCTTTCGTTAATGTATTCCTCCGGGGTCGAGCAATTCTTCAATATTACTTGCTGAATCATAGGAATACAACTTCAATGTTTATTAGACTGCTATAAAAGCGGAGCCTACACTGGAACTACAGATGTTAATCTGAAATGACGCCTGTATCGCAGGAGTACACATCGTAGGAGTATCATGTAGTGTTTATTGCTTTCTTGTAAAATTAGATAGCCAGCACCACAACCACCACTGACGTTGCACCGATATTACGAATGCGTAGGCTGTTTTTCCAAACTAGTTTATAGACCTGGCGTGGCTGAGTGGTAGAATACCTGATTGCCACACAGAATACTTGGGTTCGATTCCTGCTGGGATTCTAATTTTCATTCTTTTCATCCGTTGAGTCAATGCTGCCGATGTTGATTTTCCTTAAAGCTCTAGCATTTAAGTTAACAATGCCTGTTCTCGCCGTTCCTGGGTCGATATAAACTGTCAATCACCTGTGGCGCATACCCGTACACCGCGGCCCGTGGTAAACGGGTATGTGCCACACGTGTCTAGTGGAAAGGGTTTGACGACGTACGCGACAAGATTTTAAAGTTATTCATGTCATGACCCGGCAGTCATATTCGTCAAATCCTCTTACTCTCCCATGCAAATTTTGGTCTATATCAAGTTAAGGAGGCGATCATGAGAGCACCCAGACGTAGGCGGCTAGATAGATAGATAGATACGTAGATAGAAACGCTCAAAGTGCCAGAGGTTCGCTAAGAAATGCTTCGCATTTAATAATACTTATACAAGCGGGAATTTAAAGTCGTATTCGTTTTGTTTCGTGAAGGTATCTACACACGGCATCAAACGCATTCCTGTGGCTGAAGCCCAGAGTTGAAGCACCGAAGGTAAGCACATTGTCAATTGTGAAGTTCAGCCCCAGGTTAGCGAATGGGATGATGAGAAGTCTTTTTCTGAGTAATCCGTATCAGCGACATGATAAAAAGTAGTGCTCTATTGATTCCATTTCTAAACAAATGTGACATAGGGGCGATATCGCCAGACCAGCCGTGTGTGAATACAGATTTAACGGGGGCACACGACATCGTAGTCTAGTTACTAATACTTCCAATTGTCTAGAATGACACCATCGGATCTTCCACGGAAATTTTAAATGACTAATTCGGTCCTAGCTGCTATTAATTCTATGGCGTCTGCACGAAGTGAAAATTTTCTACATCTAATCGCAGTTATACTGGCCACTACAGCTTAAGCTTATCAACGCGCTCTCTTCGTCCTCTCTTCATCGTCGTCGTCTTGATCATCTGCTTCGCTCCCGAAACACAAGCGCGATTTCACGGCGCGGGATGCTATAACTATGATGGGTAAGACGACGAGTACAAAGAGAGAAAAAAAAAGGGAGAAAGAGGGACAGAGAGAAAAGGAAATGAAGATAGAGAAATAGCGAAATTCTAGGGGAAAAAAATTTCTTCGCGAGGCGAGATGCGAACCCGCGTACAGACCATCCGAAGACAAGCGGCTAGCAGAACATAGCATAACCTTGTATAGTAGAGTAATAGCAAGGGGGGTGGGAAAGAGATGTGAGGGAGAGGAGGAAGGAAAGGAGGAGATCGTAAAACATACCATAGAAATAAAAGGAGAGAAACAGAGAGCAAAGGGCAGAAAGAAAAGATGCAGAGGAAGAGAGAGAACTATATAGAGAGCGAGAGAAAGAGATAGAAAGAGTAAGCTAGAAATACATAGAGAAAGAAATGGAAGATAAGAGGAAGAAAGATAGAAAGACCGAGAAAAAAAAATAGAGAGAGAGAGAAAGAAATAGGGAGGTGAGGGTGAGGTGGAGGGCAACGCCACCAGCTCCGTTGCTACCTCAGTCTTCATATTTTGTAAACGTTATAACTAAGTTTGTTTTTCCCACCCCTAATATAAAACCCTGTGTACAAGGTTCTTGAGGTATTTTCAATAAATAAATAAACAAATAAATAAATAAATAAATAAATAAATAAATAAATAAATAAATAAATAAAACTCGCAAGTCCACCTTTTATTTTTTGCGCTTGGCCTGCGATATCGCACAGAGCAGCTTCCAAAGACTCCTTCCTGTGCCGTGCCGGTAGACAAGTCCGATGCGTAACCGAAAGGACGCTGGTTCGAATCACAGAGCCTGCATCGCAATGACAGAAAAACAAGGTCATGGAGTGGTGCGGGTACCGAGGCTAAATCATACAAGCCCACAATTTCATTCGTAATCTCCGGCTGCGATTGCAGGAGTGCACTTAACTGGGCTGCTTGGTAACGTGATTAGGACCGGAACAAACAGCTCTGGACGGTGAAAGAACGACAGCCAGGGAGCTGGAATGTTAACGTCCACTGGTTGCACAGATTATGCAATTTATACAGAAGCTTTGCGCAGAAGGCCAACAACAAAAAAAAAATCCCGCCATCTCCCGCTAAAGGGGACCATGAGGCGATGCGAAGCAGCGTTTCGGCATGTCGAGCCCGCGTTTCAGAGGGGGAGTGGAGAGGGGGAAATGGGGTGAAGATGGGAGTGGAGAGGAGATGTGTGGAGAGGGTTTGCGCATGCGCAGTAAGGGTGGTCACGCCGCACACCACCGATTTGAACTCCGCCATAAGATGCTTCGCATCTAAAACACAGTATCTGCGCAGAGATAGGCAACAAGTAATCACGTTACATGCGTCGGCGAAACAGGCTGTCACATTTTTTACAAGTGATTTCACAGCCATGCGGGAAAATCTACGGCACACAGACGCGAGCATTCCCGTGTGTATGAATATGGTAAGCTTCGCTAATCTCACGAGCCCTTTGCTCTTCCGAAGCGGTGCACTGCTCAAGGATAGATAGGCTGACAGCCACTTGCTTTGCAGTGCTGAGCTTAGTGACTGGGCACAAATCCGTTCAGCGAGTACGCGTGCTCTCGTAGCCGGTCGCACATGCATCGGCCGGTTTGGTCGATGTAGCGACGCCCGCACGTGAAAGGAATCTTGTACCCTACAGCATTGGTGCATTCAACAAAGTGCTCTCTGCGCTTTTTTGCACAGTTTTCGTCCCCACCCCCCCCCCCCTCCTAGTTCACTTTGTGGCACAGCACCGGAACCCGCACGTGAAAGGAATCTTGTACCCTACAGCATTGGTGCATTCAACAAAGTGCTCTCTGCGCTTTTTTGCACAGTTTTCGTCCCCACCCCCCCCCTCCTAGTTCACTTTGTGGCACAGCACCGGAAGTTTGCTTCTTGCACTTGATGAAACGCGAACTCCAATCTCACCAGTAAGCTTTTTCAATCTCCGCGAAACCTCTTGGACCCAGCCGGTCAATATGAACAGCCGGTCAATATTAGCCATAATATAGCCAACAATAACCCCTGCTGGTTGTATACGAGAATATATTGTATAGTTTAATTCGACAAAAGTTGTTTTGAGCAAAGCCAGCGGCACCGGTGTCGTCGTCGACGACTCGTGTTCGTCGTATGACAGAAAGCCGAGCTTGCTGGCGGGGATTTGTCATAGCAGGTGTAGGTACGCGTGCAAACGCGAACACAAGCGGGAATAATAATAATAACTGTTGCGTTTTACGTCCCAAAACCACGATATGATTGAGAGATGGCGTAGTGGACGGCTCCGGAAATGTCGACTACGTGGAGTTCTTTAACGTGCACCTAAACCTAAGTACACGGGCCTCTAGCACTTCGCCTCGATCGAAATGCGGCCGCCGCGACTGGGATTCGATCCCGAGACCTTCGGGTCTATACAATCGAGCACCGTAACCTCTAGATCACCAGGACAACAAAAGCGGCGTTTGTGTTGTCCCGACTCCTCTCTTGCGTTCTTTTTTGCACGCCTACCGTTTTTTATCATGTATTATTCGTCTTGTTTTGTGCCATTATCGTCGCGCGCAGCGCGTAAACGATGCTTATCCTACGGGAGAAAGTCGTGCAGATGAGCAGACGAGCCCGCACGCTGCAGTATCACAAACACGCTTTGTTTTGCTTTTGCTTGCACCGAAAAACTTGTCTCTCATCGACGTCTCAGGACCAAAGGCATCAGTTTAACAAACGTTTGCTCAGTGATGGGGAAGCTGAGGAGACTCACTTTCAGGTCAAATGCCTTTTGTTAGTACAACGTTCCGCGATCGTTCCGGATCTTCTTAGACGAGATATATTTGCCGGCTGGACCGTAACGTTACGCTTCCAAACTTGGTGTACTCGACTGTGAACACTTAAAAAACGAACACGAGCATTTGTTGTCGAACAACAAGGAGGCGCGCCAGTGTCGTTCAAAGTGGAACGCACTGCCCTTGTGAAATAGTTATCATAACGTTCCTTTAACGACCCAATATGCATCCAAGCATTGCTATCAGTGCGGCCGTTATTCTGGTATAGTTTCGTTTGTCTCCTTGTACAGTCTATACCCCCCCCCCCCCCCCCCGTCCTCTCTCGCACACACACGACCCTTTGTTTTGTTTTCGTTTTTCTTTGCTCCAGAAAGGGGGCGTCTGGCACACAGGAGTCTGGAACGCGCGCTTCCTATTTTCCCAGCGTAATAGTGTTTTTTGCACTCGCACGCATGCGTGATATCGCCCCGTATCAGTTCGGGTAAGAGCCAACCGTGCAGCGAAACAAAAGCGGAAAAGGCGAGGGAAATTGCGCGTTGCACAGTGACGCCGTGGCTTCGTGTCTTTGTAAACGAAGCACGTTTTTCACGAAAAAGAAAAAACGAATTTTCTTCTTGTTTGCAGGGTTTGCGGGAACAGCACGCATTCAACCACGGCAGTGTAATCACGCGAATGTGTGAGAACAATTTAAAAACAAATATTTTGACCACAAACAACGTAACACTTTAGATGACTGTAGTAACTTTTTCTATATCAGCGAACATAAGATTTAGAACTAAGTTAGCTAAAATTTTAAAAAAAATTAAAGAGGAAGGAAGAATTGACTGTAGTTTGTTACATCCACGTGTTGTTCTGTGTGAATGCGAATTAATAATTCTTAATTTTGGCCTTTCGAGGTCACAAGCCTGGGGTTCGCTGTATATGCGCCTGCTTGCTGTATTTCGAAGGCCACGTTCGATTTCTATAAAGCACTACGTGGTGTCGACGTTACATCGGATGTATTTCGAAAGCCACGTTCGATTTTATAAAGCAGCTCCACGGAGTGAATGATGATGAGTGGGCGAAGCTGCGTTCATCGGTAAACCATCTTCCGTGAATTCTGCCCAGTACATCATCACCGACGTGAGATCGGGCGCGTTTATACTAAAGGTTCGATGAGTTATGACGACTTGCAGCTCACTTTAATTTTACATGTACGCTGTGAATTTTCATGTTTAGAACAACCATTGCTTTAGAAAACATTCTGGCGTCTTTCGTTAAGCAGCTGGCGTCCTTTTCGTTTGCTTTAGAAACATCTGGCGTTCTTTCGTTTTGCTTTTACAAAACAATCTCTGGCGTCTTTCGTTGGTTATTTCATCAATCAACGGCGTTTGAACAAAATTTTTATTGTTAATCACGCACAGGAGAAATCTCACCAGGCACTACCTTGGAGGTAAACAATGGCTGCTAATGGGAATGAGAGACAGAAGAAGTCGGCTTTTAGCTAACACTTACACTTCTACTTCTACTAAAGTTTCCTACTGGAACATGCCAATGGCTGCTAATGGGGAATGAGAGACAGAGAATTCGGCTTTTAGTTAATGCGCACCGCTGCGAATTTTTTATTGTTCAACAACGCACAGGAAAAATCTCCCACCGGCACCACCTTGGAGGTCAAAGCGTAAGACTGGTTACGCACTACGACTACGACTACGAGGGACGAACGGGTGCCGCCTTAAGGAGCTTTAGGTCTGTTCTTGAACGCTCACTTGTGGAAGGCCTTTTGAAGCAACGTTTTCCTTTCCTCATCGACCCGCGGGCAGAATCAAGCGAAGTGTTTCACGTGCCCAGCGGTTTCACTACATGGGACACAAAGGGGGAAGTGGATTGTGTTGTCTCAACTAGCCAAGCCTGAGTGTAAGCGGCCTTGTCTTCAACCCGATACAGTATAAGTAGCTTCTTCAGGAGTAAGTCCATTCTTATTACCCACGTAAGCATATGAAAACATCACAAGTAGAGGGATAGAAGCGTGCTGGCAATTCTTTCCTTAAAGAGACACCATGCCCATCAGCTTGAATATAAGAGAAGGAAATAGGAAATGAACTATGAAAAGGAAAATGGAGATCCAGAAAGGAAAGAAGAAGAAACTCGCGTCACAACACGTCAGATCACGTGCTATAACCTTGAAAATATATACGGTTTTCCCCAGTTCTCCTCTCCACGTACTACTGCAAACTGCGCAAAGCCTAGTTGATAAGCCTACCGTTTCATCATCCCTCCTAATCTCATTTATGTGGAGTGTCCAAAAATGGTCGGGAATCGCGTCGTCACTCTTGCTGCGAGTTCTTGGTATTTTGTCGATAAAAGGCAGTTTTACAATAGGGTATACGCAGACTTTGCGTTCTTTGGATGCGCACGCTGTTTTCGAAAAGTAACTCGCGTAACTAAGAGGTTAGCGTAGTTAGCGTGAGACGCTTTCGCAGTGGCAACAAACACAACCGCAAAGATTTGCGTATACCCTGTTCTATAAAGATGCGTGAATTCTCGTTCAGAACACGTACGGAAGTCGACCTCTATTCATATTGGGCACCGCGCCTGCGTTTCGTTCAACGTTTGCGACGCCTACCTGTCATCAGCCTCGCCGCCACTGTATCAACGCCTCCTTTATTATAAAGGAGGCGTTGACTGTACGCGGTGTATAACTCGGTGACATATAGGCGTGCGCAGGGTTCCACTTCCGGGGGGCGGGGGGTGTCGAAGGTTCATCCCCCCCCCTATTAAGTCAATGTATAGGGAGCAGACTTTGCGCCCGCCCTCTTCTTAGGTGACAAGGGGGGGGGGGGCAGGTAGCCCCCTCCCCCCTTAGTCACTTAACTCCATACATTGGGGGAGGGGGGCGGCTGCCCCCCTCCCCCCCCCCCCCCCCCTTGCGCACGCCTATGCTCGTTGATACAGACTGCCACCATTTTGGCGCAGTGTCGAAAGGAGGCGTGTCCTGATACCAATGTCGATTGCGCGGCCTCGCGATTCTCGACGCCACTTGTCTCTCCACATTGGTGACTGTCTCAAACTGGCGCTCGCTCATTTTTTTTTTCTTACTCCTGCGAGCCATCATCTAGAATTAGTGCATGCCCGTATACACGCTGCAATAACCGCGCGCTTTTCGCTGATTCGATAATCGCCCTACACGCTACTTTGGAGCCCTGATACGAGTAGTTCGTCGCCCGTATAGAAGTCGCCCATGTCGGTTGTTTGCGTTCCGGATGCGTGATTGCGTTTCTGATAATTTTAACACTTCCGCGCATGCACTTACGTCGAACGGCAACTTTCGTCGCTTATCGTTAATTTCGACCCGAGGTTTGTGAATGTATGCTTGCATCGCTGGGTGTTTAGCTTATTTATTATGATTATTATTTTTTTCACCCGCTGAGGGTAGAGTAAAGCGTCGTAAGCGCTGAGACGGGAGAAATGAACATGAAGCAAAATGTAAGCAGCGTTTGTAAGAACTGCTCTGACTGCATTGCATTGCTGCGGTATAAGCATGCGTCCGCTTTTATGGCGAGTACGCAATCGCCTTTAAGCGGTCATCATACATGCGTCGATGTGTGCTTGGTGTTCATTGACATAACAGAATCTAAGTGACATAACAGGGCAATCGGAACCGTCTTCGATTGCCCTGTTAAAATGCGAGTGAAACGCAGCGATACTTTATGTGAAAGCCACGGGGCCAGTTTGAATAAAAATTAGTCCATGTGAGAAAAAGTTAAATTATAGTGGCTTCGTCAAGCAAAATCTTAATTTAGGGCTTGAAACTTTTTGCATAAGTTTCTCTGAAAATTAAAAGTCTAAAAAAAATTGATGTAGAAAGTTCACAAGTACGTAAGCACACGTGATGCCCTCTAGCAAAAGGTGTTCCACTCTCGCCGCCTTGGGTATATAGGTGGCGCTGGCTAACACTTCCAGGGATCACAGGTACAGAAATACGTAACGAAGTGGACTAGGAATCGCTTTCCGTCGTAGCTCAATTGGTATGAACATCGAACGCGTAATTCGAAAGTTGTGTGTTCGGATCACACCGACGGGAAAGGTGTTTTTTCGTCGTCTTTAGTTCATTTTAATTCACGTCATAATTAGTATACACTACATTAAGGACAAAAATTATGTCCCCAATGCTTTCCTTGGCTTAATTGTGTGTCAGGATTCACTTGGCTGTATCTGACAAAGAAATCAGCTCCTCGAAAAAATTCCCCTTCTTTCGTTACTCCAAAGCAGGTATCATAACGCTGTAAGCTATATACTGGATCATTTGGGGCGGGCAGTTTGACGTGCGAGTTCACAGCTCACCTGCAATCGCTAGATTGTTTATAAAGGCTTTGCGAAAGTCCTACTCACATTTGAGTGGTGTAGTTCAGAGTGGTGTAGAATATATCAGCGGTTTTGTAAACTATAGACACCCGTTGGAGCATCTGTATTACACAAGCTTGATATGAGTTTTACAGTTTACGTAACATCGTTACCATATTGACGAGGGTTTTAGCAAAAGTCTTACCAAGCACCGAAATGTTCAGTGTTCTCTATTAATATCTGTAGATAATATCTACAGTGCCGCAGCGCTGCCACGATTCATAGCGATTAGCGATGAGGATCGCCGGAAAGTCGGCCGAAAGCCACTAATACAAACGAGGTTCAATAAAACTTGCAACTGGGCGAGTTGGTTCATACTTGAAGGTAAAACTGGTAAGCGCAAATAAACAAGACAGGGACACAAGACAGGTCCATGTTCATTCTTCTCGTGTGCCTGTCTTGTTTATTTACGTCCATGTTCATTCTTCTTGTGTCCCTGTCTTGTTTATTTGCGCTTACCAGTTTTACCTTCAAATACAAACGAAACGGTCGACGCGATGAAAGGTGCGGCAGGGGCACCGTGTAATCTTCCGCTGCCGGCAGTTAGAAACACACACTGAGAAGGTGCGTTCAAGCTATACGCCATCTCAATTACGATGTCCGGCTAAGCCTCTAGGACATTCCGAGTCGGCTCGCGTGAATTGCGTGCTGCCGCTTGCTTCTACAAATATCAATAGGGAACGCCTCCTCATAAAGTACGTGGTATAATAACTCGAAGTGCGAATAAGGAAGTTATATACTATAGATATGCAGCCAACAAATCATGTGTAGGACTTTCCCCACCTTCTTAGAGGTGACACGCGAGTGTGGCGCGTACTACTGGTGCCAGAGTGTGAGCGGTAATAAAGAGATCGCGTGGCGAATGCGATAATGAACGAGAACAGTTTCGGGCTTGTTGACGACAGAGTAACAGCGTTAAATTAAGACACGGACAGAAGAGGCGAGACAACCGAAGCGCTAAAATGTCTAAGAGAGATAGAGAGATATGAGGTAGAGGAAGAGGAGTAATAAGCTGTGAATAATACTACGTTCTGCCACCGAGGTGTAATGGTGGGTGAGAGTAACATCTGCCGCGTTCCTTGCTCCGCGTGACTTATTCGTTCCTCCGCAAGTGGTGTCGCAATGTGGCGATGTCGCCGGCATTTATACTATCGCAGCGCCACGTTTCGCGGAGGCGTTGGCTGTAATATTTCATGGGTCTTGCCTTGGGCCCGTAGAGATGTATACATAGCGGCCGGCTCTCCTTCAGAGGACAGCAGCTAGCCGAACTGCGAGGAAAACGCACGACGCTTGAATTGCGTTGTATGTCTACCAGCCCTTGTAATAAGACGTTATATATTACCACTATGCGACAGGAAAGGGAAAAAAATCACGTCCCACGCTATAGCGAACAACGCATGAGTTCTCCGGCTTCGGTAACGGATTGTGCACCGCTTGTGGCTCGCCTATAACTTCGGTACACGGATTGGTATTTACTCGGTGCTGCGCACATATCATCGACCGTGCAAACAGCTCGAGCTGTTAATAGTACCACGTGCTTAATGCTCGGCAGGCATATACTTTGCTGACTGCCCTGCCTACTTGAGAGAGTGGGAAACCCCTACACTGTCGCAGACAGGTATATGAAGGGAGGGGGTACACTATTATCTACTGCTATTCTAAACGCCTGTTCTGACCGGGATGGCAGCTAAAACAGCTCACGGATTCTGTTCTAGACTATTTGTAAAAAGTCACGCGGTCTATGCGTTTGCATAAGAAGACTCGAACGCGACAGCCATCTTCTTTTTCTTCTCATTCGATTGTATAGAACACCCTCCCCCCCAAAAAAAAAGATAGAAAAGGTTTCTGCACCGAATGTAGTTTTGCACTGCCGCGGATGCATTGAAAGCTTCCTGCACGTCACGTGGTTTTGCAGTGCCTCCAGGATCGGCCCACCTTTGACCAAGCGACGATGTCATGTGATAACGTCATCATGTGACGTCACGTTATGTGACATCAAAGTGACGTCACGATGACGTCACAAATATTAGCGACCCGTGACGTCATGATGACTCCATATGACGACGTCATCACACGATGATATTTTGTATCACTCGTGTTGAAGCCGACGCCGACGGTCACTTTTCGCGTTTGATGAGACATCTAAGGCTTTCGCCTTGAAACGCTGGGCTAGACTCGAGCCTTTAGGGGAGACCAATGTGTTACGTTTCTATTCTATACATAACATATCCATTCTTCCTGGTCTCGTCGCCATTATCTTTTATGAGTATTTTTCTCCACTTTCCTCATCCTCCTGTGCAAATAAGCAGGATATAGGGGAAACGCGCTAGCCTTTATATTTCTCATAGCCTCGTGTCTACGGTAAAATAAACTAGTTCACAGAAAGAAAAGGCTTTGGAGTTGATTATACACGGCTCTCGGACGCTTTCCAGTTTGCCTTCCAGTGTTTAGAATGCTCTGACCAGTCGAAAACGTCTTGTCACTACTCCCTCGGCGGTATTGCTTCGACTATCACTCGTTATATAGTGTAACGCTGGCTGCATCCGCAAAAGAGAAAGCGTGAAAGATGATGCAGCGAACGCGCCACGAACACACGAACAGGAATGCAAATGGCGCGCAATCCAGCACGTACACTCAAGCGCATCGCAGATAGGTCAGAAAACTCCGTCGCGAGAAATGCGTCGAGTGTGGCTTCGCTATCAGACGGGAACGTCCCGTGTCTCGAAGGTAGAGTTACTACGCGAACGTGAACCCTGCGAACTCCAGCAACAGCCGAGAAGACATTACAAATATCGCGTACGCGTTGCTACCAACTCCACACTGGCAGTAGTGAGCGAAGTTTCACGCTAGCCGGCAGTAACGATAAGGGTGCTTGTAGAGAAACGGAACGCTGGTTTTCGGGCGTATATCGCTGTCCAAGCTGGTACCTCTGCATCGTTAACGCGGCTATGTTGCGGCCCCGTGGGGCGTACGGTAACGCCGCCGCGATGTTTGTCGGCTCAAACGAGTTTCTGCCGGAATCTTTTCTAGCGCGCACGGCAGCGTGGTGAGGGATTTCGCGAAACGCGTCCCGAGCACCGACCGCACGCTAATGAATAACGGCTGCGTTGCCAGAGAGTGCCGCCGATTGCGTTGGCCACGGGCTTTAAATGAAGGTCGCTGGCAAGCATGGTGCGGCGAATCCCTCCAAGTGTGACTTGACCTGGAGAACGAGATCTTGCGCTCACGTTACGTGCTAGAATTTGTGATTAGCTGGAAGTGTCAACACCACCAAGTTATAGGTGGTGTATTAAGTGTCTGGTGAAATGACAGATAAGTGTTAGGTTAGTTGCAACCAACATGAAGCTAACAGATACTGAAACCAAGAAAAGAATAAGGAAAGGTAACCGTTATACTTAATGTAGGACGGTTGCGTTCTTCCTGTTATACAAGTTCACGTCTCTACTTAATAAGAGAAATAGAGGCATGAACGGAGAGGGGAAAGTTAACCAGACAAAAAACAATGGTAATGAGTGTTTAAGTGCAAACTGCTTACTGGGAGTACGAGCCAGCGCTAGCTGTTTCCACGCCCAATATGGCGGATGACTTTGGCTTAACTGCAGGCGTCACGTGGTCATCGCATTGTTAATATGAACATCGTAGTTTACCTCGCATACTACCGAAGTCTAGGTCTTTGCAAGCTCGTGACGCAAATTAATAAGTAAGGAAAGAGGAGTAGCCGGAGCCATGTATAGGCACCGACGTCTCCTTAAACACATTTATTAAGAAAAAAAATGCAGTAGGTGAGAGGCATAGGGATGAATGAGGTTTGTTGCTCGTTCTAACCAAGAGAGAGAAAGAGAGGAAGTGTGAGTGAGAGAAAGAGTTACAGTGAAGAGGAAAGGCTGGGAGATCAGCCATGCGCGCGTCCGATTTACTACCCTACACAGGCTGAAGGAGGTTAAGGAATAAATGAAATAAACAGACAGTGAAGTCGTGGGAAGCTATGCAGCGCAAGTACGCGACGACCGAAGCCAGCGAAGGATTGGACGTGACTGCTTTTTTTTTTCTAACCGCGATAACTTTCGTTGGATTTAATGCAATTGAATGCGGACGAGGCCTTCGTGCGTTTCTACGCGGCCAATCCGGCGTCCCTTTGCTCGTTCACGTGCTGTCATTAATTGAAGAAACATGGGAAACGTCCTTGCCTGTAGTGTTCTAGTACACTATATCCTTGCCCTGCAATGGGCATAGTCAGGATGATGATAATAATTATGACGATGTACTGTCATTGACAAAAATGAAACGCGAACAGCGTCCGCAAGCGATAACAAGGGGGCTCAATATCGCACAGCTAATTGCGAGGTTGAAAAAGACCTGCGCCTTGTACTAAGCGTGCAAACCGAAATAATGCTGACGTTACGAGTATGTGAGAAAACAAAAAACAAGTGAACGCGTTATAGTTCGTCATAATTTGTTCCTATTTCAAGGGACCGTGGCTGTACTTCCGCTGTCTGCGTGTTTCGTTTAATGGACTTAGCAGTGGTGGTGATGCGATCTCCGACAGGCAAGCAAATCATTTAGCAAGCAAATCATTCACACGTCTCACTTGAAGATCTCCACACGCGAATGCATCTATTAGCGGCACCGTCCTGGTCGCCTGAGCTTCGCCTTATCTGCAGGGCTGCTCTACCTGAATGCATTTGTTGATTTGCTACTTGTACACCACGACGCCGGATGGCTAGCGCAATATTAACACTTAGCGATGACATGTCAGTATCATTAACGATACACCAAGAATGCTGTCTTTGTTTTTTCTCTGAGCTTGTTTTCAGCCAGTGTTCCTGCGTATCGCTCTGCTGGTACAGCTGAGCGATACGCTTCGAAATATTGAGATTACCATCTCGTCACGCAGCTTTTGTCCCTGTTTTGAAGATTCAGTGTTAAGTAATGAGAAATTCCCGTCTTCAACATCGCTGGCAGATTACCTGCGGTTTCCGTCTTAGGTGGGGGGAAGGCGCTCGATGCTAATCGTCGACAGGCACAGGAACAGAATGCGGAATGGCCGGTGCACATATATCGCGAATACACTGCGAGTTTCAACTATCGCTTCGGCGATCACGTTCGATGCACGGCACGCCTTTCACGCGCCTATTGGCAGGCCATTTTTCGAAGCGGGTGTCACGTGACTTTGGGTCATTAATTTTCGCCTCGCGGAAAGGCAGCCGCGTCCTCTGGCACAAGGAGTAGGGCTTGTAGGATGCAAGTTGATCAAAAAAATTGAACGCAAAAAACTCGCGCTGTGCCGGTGCAACGCTCTCCAATGTCACGGTTTTATGCAATTTCTACATATGGTTTGAAATGCGTATCTATCTATCTATCAATCTATCTATCTATCTGCCTACGTGCGGGTGCTCTCATGATCGCCTCCTTAACTTGGTGTAGACCAATATTGGCAAGGGAGGGTAAGATGATTTGAGGAATATGACTGTTGGGTCATGACATGAATAACGTGAAAATCCCGTCGCGTACGTCGTCAAACCCTTTCCTCCAGACACGTGTGGCACATACCCGTTTACCACGGGCCGCGGTGTACGGGTATGCGCCATAGGTGATCGACTGTTTATATCTGCCCAGGAACGGCGAGAACAGACATTGATGATTTAAATGCGAGAGCGTTAAGAAAAACCGACATCGGCAGCGCTGACCGGACGAATGGAAAGAATAAAAATTAGGATCCAAACAAGAATCGAACCCAAGCATTCTGCGTGGCAATCAGGTATTCTACCACAGAGCCGCGCCAGGTCAATAAATTGGTTTGGAAAAACTGCCCATACAGGCCTAATGGCGGTGCAGCGTCATTGGTGGTGGTGGTGCTGGCTATCTAATTTGATAAAAAAGCAATAAACACTACATATGTGCTCCTACGATACAGGCGTCATATCGGATTAATGTCCGTGGTTCCAGTGTTGGCTCCGCTTTTATAGCAGTCTAATAAACATTAAATTTGTATTCGTATGACTCAGCAAGCTGTATTCAAGCATTGCGCAGCCCCGGTGGAATACACTAACTAAAGTTACGTGTTATATTCTCATGATTGCACCACAAAGTCTACTTATTTCGGATAATACTCGCGTATGTACTCTAATGTCAGGGCTGACGTTATGTCGCACCATAAATTACCCTTGAAACGCCAGTGTTGTCGACGTCCCTGGTAAGACCACGATGTGCACATAGCTACTACACTTACAAAAACACGTCGATCCACCTCGTAACGTTTGGCTCAAAGCCATAAAATACAGCATAGAAGTACTCACTGACTGCTTCGCATGAAACCGATTCCCACAACGCGTGGGATCCGCCAAATTTTCTTTCTTTTTTTTTGCCTTACGTCCAGGTCAGATCGTTTAAATCGCAAGATAACAACTGGTTTGTGTTTTATTCGTGCTATTTCGAATGAACAGCACGCTGAATTCTGAGACATTCTGGTGTGATAACATGCAAAATATACAGGCCCGTCAGTGAATCTGTCTGATCTTCCAAGCTTGAGTAGCAGAAAGTTGGAGCAACTAGGGCGTTTCGTTCGACTTATTCGGTAAAAGGAATATAGAACCCTGTTTTGCTAGAAACACGCACATGATACGCGAGAAAAAAAAAATCTGAGCGTTTTGCGTGAACAATTTTCCAGATCAGCCGAATGGTGAAAGAAGTGCGACGTCATTTTGTAGTTTTCTCACGTGGCACAGTCCTCGGCCTAAAATTCCAGTAGTCAGTTAGTGGACCGCAGTTGTTATGATAATGATCAGTACCATCATTATGAGTCTCAGTATTGTCATCGTTATCACTATCAGCTATTCTTATTACGTGCCATCCCTCGGTACGCCATGTCTAGTAGAAACTATATTTACACGAACTTAGCTTTTAACGGCCCCCGAGACATATCTTGTCGAAGTTTTACACGGTTCGCGATAGTGCTGCAATGCTCGTTTTAAGTGGTCCCCAGTGTTGCCACACTTCAAGTTCCGGAGTGTTTAGTATAGTCATGTCTGTTTAGTATAGTCACACGCCTCGACAGAAGTTAGCGTTTATTCTTTTAACGCTTTTCTAAACATACATTTAGATCCTGTGAACGTATCTAATCTCGTTACTTCGTTTTGAGGCCGGACAATTTGCACTGTAAATATCAAACGCACGTTCCTATCATTGAGTTTAGCCTCGAAATGCATAAGTAAGTGATCACTGTTGCGAGAAGGCAACACTGTCTGGGACACCGTTCATAAACTTCAGTCTGGAGGCCCCCGCATGGACAGTTTTATCTTTTATTTTTCTTTCGTTCACGTGCCGTCATCCAGTATTTATTCATAAGTGACTTCTCCCTTTGTAAAGTGTCAATCGCAGGCTGCTGTCGTCGTCGTTGTCTGCGGCAGAAGAGAGACTGCTCGACTTAACATCTACACACGCAATGCTGCACGCGCTACGAAGCACGATGCCCCTAATGTATATTTAACGATTCTGCCTGCAAGCATTGTCGGCGTTCCATGGCGTCTGTGGTTGTTTGCTAGCAAGCGCTTTATAGTATGCTCAGCGAATTGCGCTTCGCGATGTTTTCTGGTTCTATACATGTTTTTTTTGTTTTACGTTTGCCTTTTGTTATCGCAGGTTGGTTGTTTATGCAAAGCAGGCGTTGAGTTTCGTGATAAGCTCCGCGCTTCCAGGGATGAGGCTGGAACAAACAAACAAACAAACAAACAAACAACAAACAAACAAACAAACAAACAAACAAACAAACAAACAAACAAACAAACAAACAAACAAACAAACGCCAGCAAAACATTCTACGAAACTCCTAAAGGGTAACTGACGCAGTGCGCGAAACATTATAATGGAGAGAGGCATAGTAGCACACGTATATAGATTTATTACATTGTTACAAGAACGAATAGCCGACTTTAGCCAGCACTGGTTTTATTCAAGTTTTATACGGTAGGCTTCACTCGGGCATGAACTTGCTCAGTAATAGTTAATGTTTTAATGTCTATTTTGTCCTTATTGTAGTTTTACATGATAGTTTGCATGTCCTGCTTTACACCACTATCGAGTATTCTTTTCTATTTCAGTTTAAGCACGGAAATACTGATATGTTATTTTTCCTGCTGACTTAAAAACTGCTTATGAAAACCCACTTTACTTCCTATGGTGTGCTTTGCGCAAAAAAATGGTACTCGAGTTCCAGAACATGGCTATACGTTGTGCCATGTACTCAGTATTTAGGCTAGACGACTTTACACGACTTCCTGCCGTGGTTGTGAAACAATGAGATGCCGGTACAATACACATAGTTCTGCAAGCGCTCTGGTCTATCTATATGCGTCGGTATTCTACTAGCCTTTTTAGATGCGAAGCAGCTTTCGCTCGGGGCTGTGTCCGACGTCGGTGGTGGCGTCCGCGCTCCACTGCGCATGCGCCTACTCTCTCTCCCACTCCCCTTCTTTACGCAGGTGTTCGGTCGCCTTCTCTCCTCTCCTCCCCCGCGCTGCAGCCACGGCGCAGCCTCTCCTCCCACGTGCGTCGCGGCCAAAAACAGCCTGTAAGCCACTCTCTCCTCTCCCTCCCCCATTTCATGTGTATATAAGCGCGTGCGCTCGGTCGGCTTCCGTCATTCTCGCTTCGCTCCCGTTCAGAGGAGTTGTAACGTCAACGTCGGCGCCACTCCTTCACTTGGCGCTAACGGAAAGCAACGCACAAACACAACATAATGATAACACAAACACTAAATACAAACCTCACACACTAACGGAAACGCCGAGTGAACGTAACGGAAACTTGGTGTGCGCCCCCAATGCTGCTTCGCATCCCCTCACGGTTCCCTTGAGTGGGAGATGGTGTAATTTTTTGTGGTATAGTGGTAAAAAAGTGAGAAAGAGCAAAACATCGCGAAAGCACGATTGCGTGTATCAGGGGGTGTTCTAGAACGCTATGCCGATGATGCGATATTGTCAAAAACCAGGGCACGATCGCGGCGCAGACTATAAAGAAAGGACACCAATAGAGCGCTGATATTTGGTGTCCTTTCTTCCTTGTCTGCGTCGTGACTGCAGCGGGCTGATTTTTTCACAGTGTTTAACGAACAAGCCCAATGTTTCAATATCTGGTTCTGCCTTGCTGCTTTATATATACAAATGCATAGATAGCATGACAGATGCTTCCGTGACTTGAAGCGTGGCCGGAACAACAGCTGATATATATACCATCTTCGCTACCGTACTGCATTATGTGGGGGGACAAGCTTCACGAAAAAATATAGAAACGCTAGTTGTGAAGTTTCCTGAGCTTTCTTTGTTCTTTTTATCCATTACCTGACGAATCACGGAAAATGTAACGGGCACTCCGATGTGCTGGAAAACAGAAGGTGAACCTCGAAAGCGTAAGCAGAAGCGTAGATTCTAAATAATGAGCGGAGATAAAGCGTGCCGACAGGGATATACAAGAAAGGACTTTTTTTAACGTAAGTATGAAACAAAAACATGGGCAGGTAGATTACGTTATATCCGGCTATACCATCTATATGATAGTAGTCTAGAAGAAACACACAAAAATAAGAAAGAACTACAACGAATAAAAGAATAACAAAATAGAAAAATAATCAAACAACAAGACAGCATGAACGCCGACTATCAGCTGGAAGAGCCTACTCTGGCTCATTGACGGGTGGCGCTGCCATTTCTGAGCACGCGCAGGTAACATGGTAACAAGACCACTCACGTAAGAGAAGCCTTGCGTGCTGGTGTGACAGAGAGAGAGACAGAAAGGCAAAGGAGAGGCAGGGAGGTTGACCAGGTTGCACCCGGTTTGCTACCCTAGACGGGGGGAGGGGGAAAGGGGAGGAGAAAGGATGGAGAAAGGAACAAGCGTACCTTGAAAGAGAAGCGAGTAGATGAAACACCGAATGTGAACACTCATGATGACCAGCGCATACAAAACACATGAGTAGAAGAATGTTCACGACACAAGCGCTAGCCCTGTGTCTTGATGCGCTCGTCATCATGAATATATTCTTTCTTTTTAATTGCGACATAGACTTGCCCTTAGGGCATAATATTTTGTGTGTATATGCGCATTAGATGGGCACCGTTAGGCCGGCGTTGTGTATGAAGTGAAGCAGTGTCTTGTGGAATCTGTTATCGTGTATCCAGCGGTCACAACTGGTCGTGTCAATGCAGCGAAGGCCGGCTTGCAGGAGGTGACCAACTCGCCCAATTCGCTGCCTTATTCCCTAATGTGAACGCAGTCACGGAGGTCTGGACTGCGAGTCTGTTTATTGAGTTGAACTTCCTGAGCAAGGTGGCTTTAAAAGACCTTCCTCTATAGCTTCACTGCAATAACGCCAAATTGTAGATGTATTGACGCCCAAAGGCAGCCAGGTAGTCTACAACGTCCAGCGGCAGCTTGACGGCCTCGCTGCTATATACGGATGCATGTCTGTAAAAGTAACATAATAATAATTTTAGGGGTTTTATGTCCCAAAACCACCGTATTATTATGAGTGACGCCGCAGTGGAGGGCTCTGGAAATTTCGACCACATGGGATTCTTTAACGTGCACCTAAATGTGAGCACGCGGGCCTCCAGCATTTTGCCTCTAAATGCGGCCTTCGTGGCCGGGATTCGATCCCGCGACCTTCGGGTCAGTAGTCAAGCACCCTGCAAAAATGAATTTCTCTTCGTCAGCCCAAAACGAAGGTTGAAGGCGCAGTCGACACTCAACGACTTTCGCGGACCAGATCTATCGAGATATCTTCACTGCTTTTAACACGGATCAGCGTGTATTGCATATGCCTGTGCGCAACTCTGAATGCTTTAATGAATGTGCGGGGTACTAAGGTAGGTAACTTAGTTACTAATTGAATGTAAACAGCGATGCGTTTTAATTAGTGTATAGTTGTCTAATACATCGCTGTCAATACTTTGGCTTCTGGGCGAAGCTGCTTTTTCTGCTGCTTTTTTTGCTGCTTTTTCTACTGACCTTCACTGACGCTCTTTTTTTCATGGCAAAAGAAAAAAAAGAAAAGAAATAGGCATTCGCGAACACTCCAAATCTTGTTCTATATTTCCGGTGCCATTATCGATAGGATAGCGCGATGCCCAGCACACATATCTAGGTCACACGCACACTTCGTGCTATCTCATGGCCTCTTCCCCCCTATCCCCCCACACACAGACACACACACAACAACACGCTGAAATGCGCAGGCATGTAGACCCCTCTCTTCCTATTCCCGCTTCTGAACATTGTTCCAGACAAGTGCTTCAGTCTCTAAGTGATAAAACATGTTACCTACAATGCAATCCTCTGTGTATATAATGCACGCGGTTAGTCATGGGCTATATGGACTATATAAAAAAATGTACGGACATATTAAGGAGTCTTCTGTACATATTTGATAGGGGCGCTTCCTAAGAAGCAAAAGGTACTTCTGGAAGGAATCCTCTGGACACAGCTTTTTTTTTTTCGCAACGCGATTGAGAGTGCCGAGCCTTGCGGCTTTATAAATGTATACTTTAATTTAAAAAATCTTTGCTCCAAGCTTAGAATGAAGTACGACAGTCCACTGACTTGCCATATGTAAGACTCTCTTTAAAGAGACACGTGAACTCTCTTTGGAGATCATTACACTCTCATCGGAGAGTCGTGGGACCCGGAAGAGAGTAAGCGTGTCCCTTTAAAGAGAGTCATATACGTAACCAATCAGGACTGACTGGAAAGAGTAACACATACTTTTTTTTTTCTCTCAGAGTGTGGTTATAGCGTTAACGGGGATTTTACACCGTCTAAATTCTTTTGACTAATTTTCCTCTGTACCCTCACGCGTGCAAATTCATGCATCTTATGGAATACTGGGAGAGGGCGTAAGCAGCGACGCGACTCACCATAAACTGGGTCATGGCGTAAGACTGCCTCGCAGAAATGTTCGCTGTCGTGTAGAACGCGCTGCTCTGCGGTGAACAGAGGTACAGAACAGAAACGTTGCGCATCTTGGTTGCAGTTCAGACGGAGCAAAAATTATCGCTTTAAATGTCGTCACTGCGTTACCTTGTCTTCCAGCGCAGCAGAGAAGCAGTCATAGAGCTACAAATAGCATACAGGAAAAAAAAAGCAAATTATAATCAAAGGAATCAACGTGAAGTTCAAACAATCTGACGCGGGAAGTTGCGAGATTTACTTCGCTCGTTGTTGAGGCTTCGGGCGACGTCCAACACGAATTGTAGACATGGCAGGACGCGGTCACGACCTGTAACGAATGCGATGTGGTCAAGGTGAGCGGTCAGTGAATTATAAATATCATCGAGTTCAGGACCTCCGGAAATGGAGAGGAGGGCAGGGGGAGGGAGCACCTTGGAGATTGTATTGCATGCACAAGAAAGGAATGCTTTCTCCCTCCCCGTCATCCAGATCCGAGGGTCGAGTCTTCTTTTATATCGCAAATTGAGCCTGGCTTTAAAAAAATCAATTTAAATTAGCTACAACTCTCCCCTTCTCAACACAGACAACAGAATTATCTGAATCAGCGTATATTATGCCAGTTTCTCCGGTCTAATAACTCTGTGTTTACTTAGCAAAGTTATGAGATTGCAGCCAGTCGATGAGATGGCAAAAAAATCGCAGGGTCCCTTGTGCAATCACCTACGACGACTCGAAGGCGAAAGCCATCTTATTTCTCTTCTCAGTCGATGTATTAGGGAGCCTACATGAACGGCCGGTCACGTAGGCTCCCTGGATGTATTTATCCTGCCCCGCCACCCTCCGAAAGCTTTGTGCACCTAGCGTGGTTTCGCACTGCCTCCAGGATCGGAGGCACCTCACCTGGTTTTGCACTGCCTCCGCGATCGGCCCACTTTTGACCAAGCTACGATGTCATGTGATGACGGTGAAGGCTTATGCCACAGGAGCGAAGGAACTAGGCGGCTGAACCAGAATCGATGCCAGCAGGGAACACGAGCCGTGGCTTCATGTACCACTGCGAAGCGCCGTCTTTATTTTCTTCTCTCGAGGTCGCGCGCTCTCCGATTTTGTTCGCCGCCCAAAGGAGGGCGCTACAACGGCATTATGTGGCGTTACGTCACATGACATCACGTCAGAATTTGTGACATCATCATGACGTCACAAATTTTTGCAATCTGTGACGTCATGATGGCGTCATACGGTGACACCATCACGTGATGATGATTTTTTGCACCACTCGTCCCCGACGCCGCAGGACGCGAGACGTCGCCGACGATACGGGGCGTCGGAAGCCGATGGTCTAATTGCGTGTTTAACCAGGCATATAAGGCTTTCGCTTTAAAAGTTATCTCTCCCCGCTCTTTCCTGTATACCTGTCCTGTTTAACTGGGTTCCTACATCGCCGGCAAATCAGATGCTATTCTGGGGTCATATTTCGTAACGATTTCTTCCTTCTATGCTACATCGTCCATCATCTTGCGGTATCTCGCTGACCTCATTCGCGATATCGACCACTTGGCAAGACTTAAGGGGCTCCTAGGGCTATGGGATTTATCGTGTTTATTACATTGTAATGTTTATTACATTGTTACAAACGCCGACAGCGAACACTGCGACCACAGTTGACGTTGCCGCGATATGACGCCATTATAGGGTATCTTTGGTAAGCAGTTTCAAGCACTGGCGTAGCTCTGTGGATGAATACTTGACTGCCACGCAGAATGTGTGGGTTCGATTGCGGTTCTAACCGCGATTTTCAATCTTTCCGTCGCTCTGATATTTCCCTCACCGACAACGCTGCCAACACCTGTCCCGCATTTTCTGCGACTTGAGTCTGTTATTGCCGTTCCTGGGTTTATACGCACTGTGAATCACCTATGGCTCATACCCACATTCCATGGGCTGTGGTATACGGGTATGTACCACATGTGGCTGAAGGAAAGGGTTTCCTAACGTGCGCGACCGTGCGCGACCGTGCGCGATCTAGCCGCCTACCTCACAGATAGATAGATAGATAGATAGATAGATAGATAGATAGATAGATAGATAGATAGATAGATAGATAGATAGATAGATAGATAGATAGATAGATAGATAAAAACGGTCAAAGTGTCTTTGGTTCACTAAGGAATACTTCTCATGTATAACAAACAAACAAAGGTACCTACTTACCCTCTGCACGTCTTGTCGAGGGAGCATGGCCAGTGCTCTGTGGAATGTCTTGCCGCATTGATCTAGTACTTTTCCAAATATTCCTTTCAATTCCAATAGCCTTTTCCTTCGCGCTGAAAAAAAAAGAATGAAAAAATTAAAAGAAACAGAAACGACGGGGTTGGTGCAGTTAAGGATGTTTGCCAGCATTTTATTTGTCCGGCGGATATCTCTTTGTTATAGGAATTGTCGGGTGTTACAGTGCCTTTGAGGTTCACTCACTCACTCACTCACTCACTCACTCACTCACTCACTCACTCACTCACTCACTCACTCACTCACTCACTCACTCACTCACTCACTCACTCACTCACTCACTCACTCACTCACTCACTCACTCACTCACTCACTCACTCACTCACTCACTCACTCACTCACTCAATCAATCAATCAATCAATCAATCAATCAATCAATCAATCAATCAATCAATCAATCAATCAATCAATCAATCAATCAATCAATCAATCAATTTTCACAAAGGAATAGCTGTATGTACTGTAGATTCAGGAAATATGTTGCCATACTAGCCGCGCCTGATTTCCATAGCTATACCAGCAAGACACTGTGCAACATCACATAGAACGCTTCAGTTATAAATAAATAAATAAATAAATAAATAAATAAATAAATAAATAAATAATAAATAAATAAATAAATAAATAAATAAATTTAAGGTTGCATCTACAGGCAACTACTGCTCGTATTGTCACATCGTCTTGACGGTGAAGAAGGAGCACTCAGGCTGTTAAATACACTTCTTAAGCGTAAGACGAACTGTAACTATCACCGATTTGAAAATGTCTGCAGCAATCGACGTAGCTGCCAAGAAGCGCAAACAGAACGATCACTCCCGTTCTGCTCTGCGATTTGATCGCCATGCCCGCGGCAAAAGACGACTTGGCTACAAGCCCTCCAGTTTCATTCCTTTCGGTCCGTACACGAAGCACCAAATGCTTTGAGATGATAGAATGAGAGAATATGGTGAAACTAATGGAGTAATGACACAGCAGACAGAGAGGTGACGTGTGTTGTGTACGAAGATGATGAACTATCGAGAACTATGCGCTTGTTTTGCCTTCAATGCGAAGAAGACTGGCAGTGTGTGCGACTTATATGGTTTGGGCTATGCGGGTTGTTGCTTTTAGTGAGGCTACGTCGATTTCACGTCGACCATAGCAACGTTTAAGTGTTTAAGGGTAGTTAAGTAGATACATTTGGAAATGGTTTTACAGCGCACGAATCTGAACTGTAGACTCCGCTCTTGTGTCTGTCTAAAAATGTCACGCTGTTTGCGCATTGATCGTTCGTCTCATCGCACGCAGGTGCATCGGCGGTGGCTTCACGAAAGTGCTCGCGCTTGCAAACACTGCGAAATGGATTTGAAATCTACGTTTCTGCAGCTGCGCCGAATCGTGCACGCGCTGCGCTACTGTGACTCAAGCCTCGGGCGAAACTTGAAAGGTATGCGTTGTTACTTCTCTCTTACGGACCTTTCGAGAATGCGTCGTATATATCTGCCACCATAGCGTTATTTCGAAAGCCCAAACTGTTGCAATGCGCGGTGGGGTTCAAGCCATTTCGCTCCTGCATGGACAGGTAAAGTTTGTTACAATTTTCGCAGAGTGGTGGGACCCACGTTTCCGTCACGCGCGGTCAGAGATAAAGCCCGCACTTGAATAGCGTTCGAAGCGCTTGTCTCAGCCTCTCATAAACTCGTTACACCGCGACCAGACTGAAAGGTCGCGATTGTCGTGATACGGGCGCACACGAAGGGGCGTGCATCAGATGATATCGCCAATACAAGAGCTGTTGTGGACGAAGCACGTCTTGCTGGCCGCGCACCGTCTTTTAATCTTTCAAAACAACTCCTCACCTATCACCTGTCTCTATGACGTTTTTCGTTGTTGTTGCTTTTTTCTTTTCGGCTAACACGACGTACTCGCTTTCCTTGTTGGTATAGCATGATTATCGATGGGGTGCCGAGGTCGGAAAGACGCTCCCGTTCGCCTTGTATACGCCTCCTTAGGCGCTGGCCTTGTCAACCACCTGACCTTGTCGACAACTGCGGCGTTGTATCTTCAAAGTTCTACTCGTGCTACGCCTACCACTCGTTACCTGGGACTTGGCGATTTGCGTTTCTGGCGGGGTTAGCCGAATTCGGATGCGTGCTGCTCAGTGGCTTAGTTTAATATTGTCGTTTGGGTATGTGGAAGGGGGGGGGGGGATGAGCTTTCTTCTGCGTTTCTAGTATAGATAAAGCCTCTATGGCTCTGCGTACACAGCGGTCCACTGTTAGATGGAGCATCGGATTGCATGGCGGCCACTCGACGCCACCGCGCCCGGCGGTTGCGACGATTTTTGCGCAGGCGCACCGTGAGCGGTGCTCTACCTTCTCGTGAGCGGTTTTCTTCGCAAAGATTCGAAGCGTGGCGGCAGACGGTGGCTGAAGATGAAAGAGCACCACTAACAGCGTGCACTGCGCCTGCGCGAAACTTGTTGCAGGGCCGGCGGTGACGCCGAGCGTCCTCCCACGTTCTTCGATGCTCTCTCTAACAGTGGACCACTGTGTACTACATGGCGAACCACATTCAGAGGGAAACTAGAGAGAAATATTGGCTTGGATTAGTAAGTTGCGCCCTTTGTGGAAAAATTAACGCGCAGTCTTATCGCGAAAGGAGACTCCGAAAAGAAGAAGCAATTTTGCGACAGCCTCCTAAAGCTTGCGTAGTGGTGCCTTGTGACTTTACTGACAGAGCAAGGTCGGCGCTGCAGTTTGTCTTCTAAGAAGTTGAATGCACCGCGTTCGAAACTAATTCGTCCGGACATCGCTCGTGGACACTTACTATTTGAAAATAGCTCATTCGCACAGCAGTTCCGTAAACTACGCTGCATGGGTCGGACTGAAGTTCACGTCTACCCAGATTTTTACGCTGTATAGAATGGTGAAATCTGGCGTTGGCGTTATTGTTCGATAACCAATTTGTATTTAATTATCATCGTTCGTTCCAATGTTTTTATCGTGCCTTTGTACATCTAGTAAAGGGGCGACGATGTTGGTTTTGCACAAACAATGTTGACATAAACAAAATAATTCCACCATTGTTATCACTGTCACTGTTATTAACTTTTTTTATCAACGCGAAAGGCTTGCAGAAGCTTCAAAACGGTTTGTGATCGGGCGGCAGTACATTACGAACACCTTTGATGTCGTTTCGCGCTACATCAAAGATGTTCAAATGATTCACCAACAATCCCACATTGCAAGCCCCGTCGAGGACATTACGGTATGGTTGTATTATGAATGAATGAATGAATGAATGAATGAATGAATGAATGAATGAATGAATGAATGAATGAATGAATGAAAATATTTAAGATTCAAGGGTAGCGCTGTGTTAGAGAGCCCTTATTTCAAGACTTCGCTGATGAACTTTTCCAGGCACTTCACGAGTTGTTCCACCAGGTGGCGTTGGTCGTGTTAGTGTCTGTAGGTTTGAGACAATACAAAAGCACAGTATCGCACAAACAGAAAGATACAGTATCATGTATGTAGATCAACAACAATACATACTGAGGTTCTTATCGCTATTCAGAAAAGCAAGCGGTTAAATTATTTGCACCCCCCCCCCCTTCCCGAAGAAGATAATACACCTGAAAGCGATTCAGTGTATACCTGGTTCAAAAAGTGCAAGCGTTATCGCTATGTTGATTCAGCCAGGTTATACGAAAACAAGAGACAAGGTGAACAAGGACAGGCGCTTGTCTGCCTTGTTCTTTTGCGTTAGTTTGATCTGTTCTAAATCTACATTGCGACGATGCGCGTGTAAGGTCTCAGGATCCCGTGCTCACATTCTTCCACACGAAACAAACAGGTTTACACAAGCTACGGAATTAGTTTGATCATTAGCAGTTCATCGCTACATTCTCATTGAAAGAAGAATTAGTAATAATTGTTGTGGTTTTACGTCCCAAAACCACGATATTGTTATGAGAGACGCCGTACTGGAAGGCTCCGGAAATATTGACCATCTGGGTTCTAGAGTTTTGCTCCCATCGAAACGAAGCCCCCGCGGCCGGGATTCGATCCCGCGACCTTCAGGTGAGCGGTCAAGCACTATAGCCATAGACCACCGCAGCGGATCGTTGAAAGAATAATAAAAATAAGGCGCGAAAGATATGCTTACCTGAGAGCACGGTGCCGATGCTTCCGCATTTCTTTAGTTTCGTTTTTGTTGTCTTCTTCTTGGACTAGTCATGGTGTCCTCGTTATGAAAAAAAAAAAAAAAAAAACTCCTGTGACGTAGTTCGTCACAGTGCACGAATGGTTGTCTTTTTTTTTCTTCTTTGTCTTTAAGAAGAAAAGAACACAGGAGGGGTGAAAAAACGGCGCTCCTTCTTTCCCCGTACCATAAGACAAAGAAAAAAAATAAAAAAAAAACATTTGTGCGCTGTGCGGAACACCGTCATGTACTACTACCAACTTTACCAAGCGTCTACCCTTGTTCCTATAACCGCGCTGTTGTCTGTAGCGAAGTGTTCGATTCGCTTCGTAATATTAATCGCGGGCCACAAGTCACACCGAAAGATTCTCTCGCCTTCGTAATGCGCGCAGTTGGGTCTAGTGGCACGCGATCGATCGACCATAGGCGCCGTGAAGCGGTAACTGAGACAAGCGGATAAGGTTTCCGCAAATAGCAATCATACATTACAGTACGAGAAGCTTGGAATAACAAGCGAGGCGCGAGAGGCCCGCTGTGCAAGATGGATGTCGTCCGGTGCCACACCTTTCGCCCTTCGCGAAAGAATTATGCGTACTTGCTCCGTCTTATTTATGCAGCCACAGCCGATGTTCCGCATCGGTTGTCGGTATGACGGCGGTGTTCCGTTGGGGCGCCGTGCAGGCGTCGGATTTCGCGACACTTGTCTCGGCTTCCGAAGCGAGCTTTTATCATGGCCCGTATGTGTTCCTGTTCCCGAGCAAGCCTCGCTGGATGTGAAATGAGTTGTCGGTGAATTACCGCAAAGCTCCATTCCCCGTAATGGTACGTAACTGCGTAATCATCCGTTGTCATCCAGACTGAACAGCTGGGTGTTAAAGGCGATTGAGATAAAGGGAGCTGCATCGTTCGATGCCAACAAATGCGGGCGATCTTTTCTCGCACTTGCGTGAGCACAGGAGCGGCGCGGTTGTGCGCAATATATACAGGCACGTGCGGCGAATATGGGAGTGACAATGACAAACATGTAACATATGCTCGTGCGTATCGTATACACATTATTAGACATTAGGAAGATGACTTCATGATCAGTTACAGAGGACAGGTGCTGTGTTTTATGAGTTAAATTGGGCGAAGGGGGTGGGGGGAGGACCTCTTTGATGCTGCGGGAAATGCTCTTGCGAAGCTCGAATTGCATTCATCGGTTCTATATAGCTTATTACGTTTTGGGCGGTTCGTATGAAACATTTGTCTGTGCTGATATGCCAGCTACAAACCGCTTGCCCCTCTGAGAAGCGGAGCATGTTTTCACACGCTTGCTTCACTTGATACGTAGCTGATACGGCACGCACTCCTACCTTGCTACTTGTCTTGGTGTGGCCTTCACAAGACGCGCACATGATCGGCTGCAGTGACACCGGTCCCGATTGTAGTGACGGTCAGTTAACAGAAACACTTGAGCATACATTTTGCTCCTGTCCAGCGTACGCACGGGAACTTCAGAAACTGATTTCCTCGAATTATACTATTTCACAGTAGACCACTGACTGATGAGGTTGCGTTGGCGTGACGCCAACAGCGCAACTGTGGTTGTAGGAGCGGTCATAGCCTTCCTACAAAGCACTCGACTAGGTGCGCGATTTTAGACGTGCCCCAACGTGACGGGACTGTGTACTCACCTTCCTAACTTACCATCGTCATTCATCACTCTATTGCTTCCCTGTATCCCTTCCCCAGTGTACACTAGTAGTCCAGAGCAAAACTGTCACTCAGGCCGTCCTCTCTGCCTTTCTGTAAATCTCTCTCTCTCTCTATCTCTCTTAATCACTGCTGTTTTCTCGCTGTTGAGAATACTTCTCGTAATTATATCTCAACATTTCGTGTGGTTCACGGCCCGAAGGACCTCAATAAAGTTTTTTCCATTCCGCTCAATTTTGTGTAGGTTGGGAAGGGCAGGATGAGGCGCCACATTGAGTACGAGTGAGTTCAGTGAAGCAGGTTGTTCTGCCTAAAATCAGGATGATTGAAGCGGATACCTTTCGCGCAGTCATATTTCTTGGGATGGGTTGTCGTTTATGGGCAGTTTGTTCAATCTCTCGATTTCAGGAGCTTTTTATTGACTCAGCTGGTGAGAAGGCACGCCGGTGTGGCCGATACGGGACGTTGGATAGCGTGTTTAATTCTCAGAAGCTTCAAGTTCAACTGTGGAGTTTTCTCGCCTAGAAACCTGTGTTTTCTTGATAGTTCTGTGATAAATTTAGGCAGCGGTGCTACAAATATACGTACAAATACGATAGCCGTATAATAGTGCTATAGGTTAAAGGCAGATATACGTTAAACAGGACTTCGCCTTAAATTCGTTTCAGTTTGAATCAAACAATAGCAGAGCAAAATAAAACTGCAAGAGGTGTCACTGAGTTGTTCCCGGGGAATTTGTAGCTTCCGGTTCATTGCGGTCGAGGTTGCTTTTCGTCGACATCTACGAGGTCGGCAGCATAAACATCGACACCCTTCGCTAGATACTTACATTGCACGTTTATTTGTGTTTACCAAACGTGTTCCTGAGAAAGGTCGATTTCTCTGCCTTTTCTGCGAACGGCATCTATCTGCCCCCAGAAAAACAAAAACAAAAAAACAGGACGACGGTCGTAAGCCATTGGCTTATGACCGTGACAGAGGTCCATATTGATCACACAGAGGTTGCAACTAAAACAAGTTTATTTTCAACGTGTACAGAATTCACCGCACAGTTGGATGCGTCGAACATGACTGCCTCAGGTTTACTGTGTCCTTCGCACGCCCTATACTGAAATTTAGCTCTGGGCCACCGGTACAATGCAAGTCCATGCATTAGGCCAGCTAAACCAAACAGGTTTCTTTTACAAAGTCCTAGCTGCGCGCTTTTTTCCTGACGCAACTACTATAGACGGATGCTTCCCTTGTGTGCCATGATTTCGTTGGTCAAGGGAGGGGTCGCCTGGGGTTTCTAGTGGACGGGGAAGATGGCTTTGTCTCTTTCCCAGAACTACATGGCCTTTTCCGGCCCATCATTTGTCCACGTCACGCATCCAAAGAAACGTGAGCACTTTATGGCTCGAATGCAAGTGGAAGCGCCAATGACTACAGAGCATTTAGTGGTAGCAGCTTGATACCGGCAGCGTTAAGACAACGCTGTCGCTGCGGGGAGCTAGTTCATGCAAAGCTCGTGGGGGGCCATGAGAGGCAGCAATCGGATCAGCTCGTCGACCCCTTTCTCGAGGGAGATGCTCGCTCGGAATCCCAGCTCTCGAATGCGCGCGTGCGACACGCGGTAGTCGCGTCGGTCCTGGTCTCGACCGGACTCGGCCAGCACCAGCCGGACGTCCCCGGCCCGCTCGCAGATGAGCCGCGCCAGCTTCGCCTTGGTCACGTTGAGCGTGTCGTCTCCCACGTTGAAGGCGCGACCTCGCATCTCGTCGTAGCGGTCGAGCGCCAGCACGAAGGCCCGCGCCGCGTCGCGCACGTGCAGAAAGGTGCGCCAAAAGTGCGGCTCGTACACTTCCAGCTCGCCGTCTTGCAGGGCCCTCCGGGACAGGTCGTTGGCGAGCAGGTCGACGCGCATCCGGGGCGAGACGCCGAAGACTGTGGCGAGACGCAGTGCGACGCCTCCGCTCTTCAGGACCAACTTCTCGGACTCCGCCTTAGTGCGACCGTACACCGACAAAGGTGAGACCGGCGTTTCCTCCGTGCAGAGGCCGTCAGTGACGGCGCCGTAGCACGAACCGGTCGAGGCGAACACGATACGCTGCGAGGGTGAGAGCTGTTCGAGCAGCGTCCGCGTGCCGCCCACGTTGACGTCTTCGGCGAGCTCGGGGTCGCGGCTGCACGCCGGGTAGCCCACGATGGCCGCCAAGTGCACCACGGCGCCGACGCCTTTGAGCGCGGACGCCAGCGCCGCGCCGTCGCGGACGTCGCCTCGTATGAGGCGCACCCGGTGAGCCACGGGAAGCAGCGGACCCAGGCCGTAGGAGAAAGTGTCGTACACGGTCACGCGCCAGCCGCGGTCCAGCAGGAGCGGCACCAGGCACGAGCCCACGTAGCCCGCGCCACCCGTCACCAGCACTTCCTTGGCATCCGGCATCCTGCAAGACGCATGGATGTTTGCACGCAAGCCTACAGATAGAGCCGCCTAAAAGCTCAACAGGAATGCACCCAGGGTACTTCAGGAGGCAGAATGATAGAGATGCAGTTTTATCAGAAGGCGTGGCAACCATTTGTCCGCTGTAAAAAGTAGGAAGTACAGTGGAGATATAAAAAAAAAAAACGCGAACAGCACGGCGCTGTCCATTGCCATGTTATTTTATTTATTTGTTCCAGTTTGCCATATGTTCTTTCTTCACTTGTTCATTTTTGTCTCTGGGTAAACATTTCTTTTTCTTGAGTTCCTTTTTTTTGCGCTGTAGACCTTATAGAAATGGAGTAGCTGAGGTGATACAAACCTCAACCTCTCCACAACAAGCCAGCTAGAGCAGAACAGAACAACACGGCACGTTAGTGCTCCGCTGTTCTTATTCGTTTTCATCGCGCTCTTACCCTGGTGGCAATAAAAAGACGCTAGAGTCGTCCTTGAATGTGTCTTTGCATTACAACCGCTTCAAAAGAAGCGCGAACAGCTGAGCACGCCGCACTGGTCGCGTTTCTTGCCATCGCGATAGTATACACCAGCAGCTCCAAGTGCACGGACAACAAGGAGGGCTGTACGAAACTGAAAAATAACAAATGAACGCGACACTTACACCGGTCCAGTCATACGGTCTTTATCACGGACGCAGATTAGAATATGTGCATACGTGCACGAGCACATCCTCTCGTTGGAGATAAATATTCGGTAGCAGAGACTTCGAAAAGGCCATAAGATACATGCACTACGGTTTCTCGCACTCTTATTTCGTGCCATATAGGAAGTCGTATTCTTAAGCGACTCTTGAGTCCCGTCACGCAGAAACAACGGCAAGTTTCACATTGCTTTCTCCTAATCCACCCAATTTACCTCGTATCAATCTCGAATACCCTACGTACGGTGACTTGAAAGCTGCAAATTTTTCATCTACGTTGGCGTATAGTTGCAGATGTGCTGTAGCTGGGCTCCAACGCTGCAACACCGACTGGTGTTAAAGCTTGTTTAGTTGCCATTTTTTAAACTTCAAGGGCACGAGGACAACGACGTTATTAAAATACCTGCAGCTGTTAATAGCGCCAGATTCTAATAAAAGAAGAAAAAAAGAGCGGTTAAGGCCAATGCTTAGGTTTCGCCACTGGGGCTTGTATATGACAGTGCAATTGCTCGCATAGAGACGTCGACTTAATTATAAGACACCCATTTGTTCTGATAATTACGGATTATATAAATTATCCATTTTCTCAGGATTCTATTGTTTAGACAATAATACAGTTATACGAGAGAAAACAAAACCAAAGAGAGAAAAATAGCGAACTTAACTACGAAGTCCAAGATATAGTGTACGACATATCAATCAATCAATCAATCAATCAATCAATCAATCAATCAATCAATCAATCAATCAATCAATCAATCAATCAATCAATCAATCAATCAATCAATCAATCAATCAATCAATCAATCAATCAATCAATCATTTATTTAACGTGCCCAGGAACAACCGTGAGGTCTTTGTGCAGGCGCACGCAAAAAAAAATCAATAAAAATTGTAGCGAAGCGTTGTTAGTCTGTAATGGGTCGCCCTCTCGAACGCTTTCTAGTGGGTCGTCCCCTTCGGCTCCGCTCCTCGCGCTCAGAGCCCGCGCTCTGTCTTGACTGTCGCCGTTGTGCTTCGTCGACTAGTGCTGTCAATAAACGCCTTTATAATTTGGTGGAGGTGCTGCGCCGTCCAACCAGCTTCGGTCCGTTCGATGCCCCTGGCGCTTCGATCCCGTACCGTGCCCTCTACCATGCCTCAAGACGCCGCCCAGCAAACGCTTCCCCCTGTACCGACACCATGCTCCGGTTCCCCCCGCATCCGCGACCCTCCTATATTCACCGGCGCGGATGGCACTGACGTGGAGGACTGGCTCGCGATATACGAGCGCGTGAGCGTACCCAACAAATGGGACGAGGCAGGAAAGCTGAGCAACCTGGTTTTCTACCTCGCGGGTGTGGCAAGCCTGTGGTACAACAACCACGCAACCGATTTCCTCACGTGGTCCGATTTCAAGACCGCCATCATCAACGTGTTTGGCCGACCTGCCGTACGTAAACTGCAAGCCGAACAGCGTTTACGTGAACGAGCTCAGCAGACCGGTGAGTCGTTTACCAGCTACATCGAAGACGTCCTCGACTTGTGCAAGAAGGCCGACGTAACCATGTCCGAGTCTGACAAGATCCGACACGTTATGAAAGGCATCGACGACGATGCCTTCACCATGCTGCTCGCCAAGAACCCTCGTACCGTGACAGAGGTGATCACGCTCTGCCAAAGCTACGAGGAGCTGCGCCGGCAGCGGTTGCTGACCCGTCGACCTCCATCACGCGACGCCGACCTCGCTGGCTTGTCGGCCATTTCTGATCACTCGGGCTTGCTCGCCGAGGTCAAGTCATTTGTGCGCGAGGAAATTGCCCGCCAGTTTTCTCTACTGACCTTGCCTCAGTCGCAGCATGTTGAACAGCCGTCCACCACACTGCTGCCTCCCTTACGCCGCGCTATTCAACAGGAAATCGCGGAGGTCATGCCGGAATACAATACAATACAGAAATAATACAATAATACAATACATAATACAATACAATACAGACAGTCTTCAGAAATAAAAAGAGCAAAAACACGTAGACAAAGAGAAATGAACACAAAAGGGGAGGAGTAAAATAAGACAATATGAGAAATATTGAAGGGGAATAAAAAATTTGATTGCACATATACAACTATGCGGAAAGACGAAGGGAAGACTTTGTACATTGTGCCATACTATGTCAAAACAGTGCAAAGCTCGGATAAAAACAATGATTGTGGATTGATAGAGATGCAGTTTTATCAGAAAGCGTGGCAACCATTTGTCCGCTGTAAAAAGTAGGAAGTACAGTGGAGATATAAAAAAAAACGCGAACAGCACGGCGCTGTCCATTGCCATGTTATTTTATTTATTTGTTCCAGTTTGCCATAATAATAATAATAATAATCAATCAATCAATCAATCAATCAATCAATCAATCAATAATAATAATAATAATAATAATAATAATAATAATAATAATAATAATAATAATAATAATAATAATAATAATAATAATAATAATAATAATAATAACGAAAACAGCCGCAAGTTCTTAGCAAGTGGCTGCCAGTAGCAGTGGATCGCATCATTATTGTAATCCCAATGTGTACGTCCATAAGCGGCATGCAGTTGTCGCTTCTGTAATATGAATGGACAATAGAACGCTGATGCGGCCTGCGGTTTTTCGCGAAACACTGTACAGCAGCAATCTATGACTCATCTTGATCTTGAAATACAGAGTCCTGGCTTCATAACTGAGTTCAGTCGATCCTTTTGATGTGTAGTTGCGTGTATACGCGGTCGTTAAGCGAGTTCTAAGCGTCGGTATGCTTCAAGCATAATATGTCCCGATTTTTACCTTACTCATTGAACTATATTGCCGTACATAACTCATAATGCGGGAACGCACAAAATTTTTCGTTAGTTCATGTCGTTTTTCGTTGGCCGAATGCTTCCACTTATATGTCTAACTGCTGGATTGCGGAGGCTCAGCACTTGCGTAAGGTTTTGTTAGGAACACAACCGAGCAATCCATATCAGGCAGTCCCTGGCTTCAGAAACATTCTTCTCTATCTCTTTTCAGCGATTGGATGGGTATCTTAGCTCGAAAGGAACACTGCGTGCATTCGTTGTCTAAGTCGTAACGAACATGGACCGGTACGTACCTTGTGTTCACACCAACAGTCACCGGTGCTCTGGTCGGCGCGGAGTTTACGCGCGCGTGGTATGCTGGCGGTTATCGCCGCCAGTGGCGCTATCGGTCGGGTCATCCGGGTCACTCGTCACCATTGTTCGGCGCCACTATCGCGCTGTGATATCGCGGGAGGCCTCCGGTCCTCGTGTCAGCTGGTCGGAATGGGTGTGGCATCGGAGGTCGTTTTTATCGGCGAGACGAACCCGGCGATGACGCAGCAGACACTCCAATCTTGGCATTGGTTTGCATAGCCTTCACTAAGTGAAACCTACTTGAAAGAGAGAGGGAAACGTAAGGAAAGCCTTGCTACATTTTACTGCAAGGATAGGATTACGTTTGCTACCCTGTGCTGCGGGAAAGAAACAAGACGATGGAGAAAAAAAAAACTCACAAGGGTCGCTTATGCACTCGCCTAACAAGACTCGAAGACGAAAGCCATCTTTTATATTTTTCATCTCATTCGATGTATTGACCCTTCCCCGCCCCCCTCCGAAAGCATTCTGCACCTAACAAGGTTTTGCACCGCCTCAAGGATAGGAGACATTGCAAGCTTTCTGCACATCACCCGGTTTTACACCGCATCCGTGATGGGCACACCTTTGACGTAATGCCGGGGGGGGGGGGGGCGTCATCACGTGATCATGTTTTTTTTGTATCACTCGTCTTGATACCGACACCGCTCGACGCCGACGGTCAACTTCAGCGTTTGATGAGGCATCTAAAAGCCTTCGCCTTAATAGAGAAGAGAGCAATACACTGCGCGCTTACAAGTGGAAATGTAGGTGGCAATAATTCCATCAGTAACGTAGAAAGCTTGGCAAACTGTAATGCATGCATACTTTCATGCTTTCAATGCATACGTAGAAAGGAAATGTAGAAAGGAACAGCATAACCAACTAGCTCAACAACGCGCCTTGAGTAGAAAGGAAAACGACCGAAAACGTTCATGTAGAACGGACACAGAGCGAGCGCCGATTCCTTAAGCACCGAGAGAGAGAGAGAGTAAAACGTCTTTATTGATGTTTGAATGGCAAAGAAGCACCCGAGCTTTTCCTTCTTGGAGCTTCTCAACCCGCCGCTCTGGTCTAGTGGTGCTCGACTGCTGACCCGAAGGTGGCGGGCATAGAGTTTCCTACAATACTTGCTAGAGGGAACTCTGGCGCTAGTGTCTATGGGAGCTGCAACGCATGACGCTTCAGCCAGCATGGGAATGATGGGTAGTACACAAATTTGTCTAAACTTCGTACTTTCGGCTCCGTTTGGCTCCGCGTCGGCTGCATCCGCTTTGTCGCAAAACGAAGTTCAGCAAAAGTCAGCAGTTTCACTTCGCCACTTTAACTTCTTTAGGCTCAGCTATTCAAACCTGGTCACGAAGTTCACAACGGTCTATTCTTTTATCCGAAACAAAAGCCAAAACACACAATAAACAAAGCCACAAGTACGTTTGAAGCCGCAAGCACGAAGACTAGGCAAATTTGTGTACTACCCATCATTCCCATGGTAGCTGAACGATCGCAGCGCCAGAGTCCCCTCTAGTTAATTTTAGGAAACTCTATGGTGGCGGGATCGAATACCGATCGCGGCAGCCACATTTCGATGGAGTCGAGATACTAGAGACCCGTGTGGTTAGATTTAGGCGCACGTTAAAGAATCCCAGGTGGTGGAAACTTCCGGAGCCCTCCACTACGACGTCTCTCATAATCATATCGTGGTTTGTGGGACGTCAAACCCCACCAATTATTATTATCCTGGAGTTTCTCGTCTCTCCTATGCTATGTTTTGACATATACATGAGTTCCATTACGTGGGACGTATTTGCGTAGGAGCTCCGCTTACTAAATTAAACCTACACTCTTAATCAGGTCCTGTTTAAATGCTGGCTATATCTAGGAAATCAGACGAAAAATGTGTGGTTTCCTGTCTATATCTGGCACTTTAAGCGGGATCTGATTAAGAGTGTACTCGTGGAGTGAGATTACGACTGTACTGCCCCCCCCCCCAAAAAAAAAAAGGCAGAAGTGCGGGAGAAGATGGAGGACTAATAAGCGCTGGGGTTTAACGTCCCACAACGACGATATCATTGTGAGGAACGCCGTAGTGGAGGGCTCCGGAAATTTCGACCACCTGGGGTTCTTTAACGTGCTCCTAAATCTAAGTACACGGGCCTCAAACATTTTCGCCTCCATCGAAAATAAAGATACAAGCTTGAAAAGCCGAAAAGATTGATGAAAACGCATTCAGGGCTGCAGTTTACAGCCTTGAAGAAGACAACACCACTTGTCAAAACGTTGGCTCCAGCAACAACCCGTGTTCATGAATGTTACTGCCAGTTACACAGGCCTGCTCAAACTCTGACAGTTTATCGAGCCTTTGTTTGTGAATACGCGGGTACGCGGTTCTTTTTTTTTTTTGGTCCGTCGGTGGTTCGCATGACCTTACGTTGTCTCGCCGATTGTATCGCCCGAATCAGCCACTCGGTGTGACTTGCGATAAGAAGGAAGTACAATCGAAGAGCGCGAATTACCTCAAAAAGAGAACGTCCCGGAAAATTGCGAAACATTGTATTCGCGCTGCAAATAGCGCCTGTCCTTTATGCTCTCCGATAAGACGCAGTATACGAGATAAGGCTGATATAGTCGCACGTCATAGAGGCTATGTGTTTGTTGCTGTTGAGCGCTGTGAAGGAGGAAGAATAAATAGCCGACGGGGCCCGATATCAGGCTATTGTCGGCAACGAGCCCACCTATACTCTGTTTCGTAGGTCACGTGCACAACCGTGGAAGCTATGTAAGAAGTTCGGTCAGCGAATTGTGTAGGTCCGCGCGTCTCGCGCTTTCGTCGTTGTGAAGCTCGTGCGAGCCGAGCACGAGCCTGCGCGGGAGGCGTCGCGAGGGGCTAGAAATGAAACGCCAAAAAAAAAAAAACAAACAAACAAACGAAAACAGACACGCTAAGCGAATCAGAACAACACAATGACAACTGTGCAACGGGACTTATTTATTTCTTGGGCACAAAGCATCTTCATTTGTTACTCCGCCTAAGAACGAAAGAAAAAAAAATTAGGTGGTAAAATTATCGAACTGTTTCTCGGCGCGAGCGCATTTCCTGTAAAAGATCTCGCTAGCCTCCATAGCTTTTGCGCCTGATGTATGAAACGGAGTATAGTGAAAAAATATACCGTGAAAAAAAAAAACAGAAAACAAAAACACAGAGTTGGTATACTCGCGGACAACTTTTCTTGTCTAGGTCGCGGGATCGAATCCCCGCCGCGGCGGCTGCATTTTCGATGGAGGCGAAAATGTTTGAGGCCCCTGGTTTGATTTAGGTCCACGTTGAAGAACCCCAGGTGGTCGAAATTTCCGTAGCCCTCCACTACGGCGTCCCTCGTAATCATATCGTGGATTTTGGATGTTAAACGCCAGATATTATTATAATTATTATTATTATTATTATTATTATTATTATTATTATTATTATTATTATTATTATTATTATTATTATTATTATTATTATTATTATTATTATTATTATTTCTTTTCTTGGCATTGAAGCGAAGGCTAAAGAGCCAAATCGCGCGTATCCTACCGACAAGGAATGTAGTTCCACAAGTGCGTTCGTATTTTCCACGTGAGATATAAAAACTACTCCTTTATATAGTACATGTAGCTCCTTGAGACAGTACGCAGCACACACCGGTGAGATATTTGTATTTATTTCATATTTATGTTGTCACTTTACGTTTTTGCACGCGTGAGAAAGTCGCGCCTTTTACGTGTATCTCAAACTTTAAGTGGCGCCTGAGTCGGTATGCAACGCTGATTGCGCGAAGCCATCACTTTTCACGGCGGCACGAGACGCGCGCCGAACCGGAATACTTCGCGTAGGTGTACCTGTGAAGAAGCTCCGCCCCCGTAGCTTTCGCTTCATTGTCAAGAAAAGTTGTCCGCTATTATAGGAACGTTATGAGCGCACAGATATTTCGTCGGGTCAATGAACGAGGATGATAGCGCTCAAAGTGCAGCACTGATCACATGTTCAGATGACGTTCCTAAATGAACAAAAAGTAGTGTTTACATGTTGAGGCTTGGCAGAATATGTTTTTTTCTTTTTTTTAAGCAGTGTAGGGGTTTCGTTGAGCGTTACGGCGTCAGTGTTCACACTTTAGTTCTGTTCAACGTCAAGCAGGTAATGGTGTCACGTGGCGATTCGCTTAACTTACATGCACAGGAAGTGAATGTAAATTAAACACCCCTCCCCCTTCCGCCGCATGGTGTGGTTTGGAACTAAGGAGCATTTGGAAAGTTTCTGAAGTGGGATGCTTGATTGCTTTTGTGTCTTGTGCCGATTTGATTCCTTGCAGTTATCGCGGAAGTGTATGGTTGGGCGGGGGGGGGGGGGGGCGTTCGACCCCCCCCCTCCTCTACCGAAAATTTTGGTTGAACCCTCCCCCTCCGAAAAAGAATTTCTGGCGACGCCCCTGGGTGGTATTGCGTTTATAAAGCGAGAACATTTACTCGGAGGCGCCGCTCCGTACTTATAGAAAACTACGCGTCATCTCACTGCGGTCTGTTCATAGGACTTTGCTACGACGATATCGCATAAATAAGTGGGAAAAGCTAACCCCGAAAGTCGCGGGTTCAATGCCGGCCATGGCTATCACATCTCGATGGAGGGGAAATGCTAGAGGCCCGTGGAGTGTGCGATGTCAATGCCCGCTAAACAACACGAGACGCCGAAATTTCGGGAGCCCTCAACTACACGGCGTGGCTCATAATCATATCGCGGTTTTGGGACGTAAAACCCCATGTATTATTAAAACCTGTCCCCCGCGAGATATCGCTGGTCTCTTCTTGGACTTCATTGGCAATCGTTCGTACGTTATCTGTAGTGCATTTGACGTAAAGCGACTTTACAAAATAGGCTCGTGGTCTCCTTAGTGAGATATGTTAAGTGTATTTATATCAAATCACTTTAGATTGCATTGTATTCGATGTAATATCTGTCGTGAGCTGTATTTAACGCCGTTACCTCACCCGACTTCTTGTGTATGTACCAAATGAACAACAACAGCTCTTGTTGATTACCAATTTTTTTTTCAATTTTCTTCATTTTTGATAATCAAGCATTGCGCGTTTCAAGAAGCATGTTTGAAGGTAGACGACGCCTCCAAAATATAACTCGTTAGCATTAACATAAGAGCACACATATTCTTCGGAATCTATACACAACGAGCCATTAATCTTCACTGTCCTTTTGTCATCTCTACCGAGGTATGTGCTGGACGCTAACAACATCGTTTAGTGTAGGCAGTGTGATGCGGGGTGTTGCTTAATGTACCTTAAACGACGTTATTTCCTCAGGAAGCGTTGCGGCTGTCTTTGCTGTTTTTACTCGGCGAAAAGAGCCCCTAACCTCACCCCAGTAACGTACAGCCGCGACGCGTAACGCTATCGCAGACTCCTTATCATTGTATATTAAAGAACGTTGCGAAAGGGTTAAAAAAAAGCCGGGAAACGCAGCGCGTAGTACACGACGTCATCAACGTTAGATACGCTTTCGATGCATACAGAGAGCGCCGTTCTCCGGGCGAATAAATTGTATTTCGCATCGTATTGCCGGCGCCATGAACGTGGCCAAATTGAATGCTTTGACAGGCTTGTTTCCCTTGTATACGTACCCCGCGAGCCATACCAAAAGTGGTTATGCAAATATCTAGCCGTCTCGTAGTTTCCCATCTGTATGTATACAAACGATAGGCGAACAACGTTCTCATACATTTTACGGGAATAGCAGCGTGAAACCTCGTGAAGGAACACAATACCCTTTTCCACGCAGACACAAGTTTTCTGCATAAGCAGACATGCCTTTTTTTTGTTTGCTTGTAACTTGATGGTTCTTGGCGATGCGTTAGGAATATCCGTCTGGGTATTGTATCAATATCCCGCGCTTCGTCTGGAAAATGCGGCCTTCGTTTCCAGCCGGTCGCATAGGGAATACTGCAAGATTATTATTCCCGTCTTCTCCGACCTTTTGCTAAATTCCAACCCCTCTTAGTCTCGTCCTCCTCGGTGGTACAGTGGTTATGGAGCGCTGGTGCTGACCTGAATGTCGCGGGTTCGATCCCGGCCGCGTCGGTCGCATTTATATGGAGGCGAATTGCTAGAGGCTCGTGTACTGCGCGATGCGAGTGCACGTTAAAGGACAGCAGATTGTCGAATTTTCCGGAGCCCTTCACTACGACGTCCCCCAATCATATCGTGGTTCTGGCACTTATTTGTTTTATTTATACATGAAAAAACGTGGGAAGGTAGGCTACATTAGAGCCGGCTATCCCATCAACGTGATAGCAGTACTGAAAACACACACAAAAACAAGGAAAACTGGAAGGAGTGAAAGAATAAGAAAATAGAAAAATAATGAGAAGCACTATGTACATATACGATATCTGGCGTATAAATACAACTAATTAGCAGAGTCTAAGGGCAGAGTCCGATACATAGAAGGTGGTCATATCGATTACCGCGGATAGAGTCCGTACAGATAGCTTCTATGTACTTAAATATGCCATGACTATGAGGTATGTTCATTAAAAATACAATACCATGAAAGGGAGCAATAATGGCAATTATAAAAAAGTTAAATTTGTGTCCATTAAAAAAATCCCGAAGAGCGCTGACTGCGCGTCTTTTGATGGTCAGGATGTGGCCAAAGTCCAAGCACCTTTTGCTAACTGAGAGTGGTCGTTTATCAAGTCTGTTCAGCCGATCACTCAGTTGAACACGCCGTTCTTCATATTGCGGGCATTCGATAAAGAGATGCCTTACTGATGCATCGGGATTATCACAGTCGTCGCACTTAAAACCCCAGATATTATTATTCTCTTAGTATCAGTGTCTCAATGTTAAACGGTAGTTCTGTCTTCGCAAACACTTCGAGAACTTATACAACGTTCATATGCCAGGCTTTGGAGTCGTGCGTGGTAGAGTTACCGTATATGCTATGCGTCTTGATGTAAAACATGAAGGCCACAAAAAACAGCGTTGCGCTGTCCTGTAGAGCGGCTTTGTTACCGGAAGTAATCCGAGATTATCTTCGTTCCAGAAGCGCTTCTTGGTACTATAACGTTGGATCTTACGATGTTTGGAGTGTTTTACGCGGAAGAAAAGCCTTAACCCTTTCAGACCCTATGCACACAATTGCGTACACCTTGTTTTTGCTATTTGTATTGTCTAGGGGTTAAGAAAGAGCTAGATATGTTGATATTTGGATCAATTGAACCTCCCGCATCACAAGTTTGTCTTCATTTAACTTCATTTTGCAGTGTGCTGTTGCATATGATCACTTCGCTGAAGAAGTCGTTCGACGCGCAGCTTCCGGCGAGCCACGTCAAAATATAATTTTTTTTTTGCTCAAAACGGAGATAACCGAAAACGAATTTTCGTTATATTTCTAGCCTGAGATTCCTTTCTGTTTATGCGGAAACAGAGCATGAATGACTTCAGAATAAATAGATGTTTAATAACTATTTAGGATTAATTACTGTAACAAACAAATTAACGCAATTAAATCATTATTTTGGTTGCTATAGAATATCGAGTGCGTTGAAGTAACGCTGCATCGATTTGACGCATTTACCGAGTTTTTCATAGATGGCATCTGAAAGGCTTAACGATCCTATCCCCCAGCACACCAACAATGAAAGTAGCGAGACTACAAGCAAGGTACTTTCGCGTGTGGCGCAACCACACACGTCGAGCTCTCAAATCTCGCCTCATTGTTGACAGCTGCCGAATAGCTTGGTGTTAAAACATGTAGTTCCCACGAGGCTAGATCATATCATAGGAAGCTGTCTTGCCTTTTTTGCATGGCGGCGGTCAAAGCCCTCAAAAGTAGCGGAGTGCGAACAACGCATTTTTTTTTTTTTGAGAAACACAATTTCCGGATTATTCCGGTTTCTTTCCGAAGGAATTCCTTCGAAATCCTGCAGGCGGTTCGCTTTGATCCAGCAGCTTAAGACATATCAGCGTACGTAGCTGCCCGCGTGCGCTTGTTGATACTTTTCGGTGCTGTTTGCAGTTTTCACTTCTGTCGCAATATCTTCCATATACCTGTGACCTTTAACAGACGCAAGCTGAAAGTTATAGACGCAGTACATTGCGAAAGAGTACGCATGCGAGGGATTCCGTTATCCGCTCTTACTGCAGGTACTCGTACTCCAGTCCTATCGTGTGTTGCTAACAAACTCTCCACGGATACGTCAGCGTGGGCGGACAGGTGTGTGGGTTGACGCAGGTTCAGCGTTGCGTGCAGTTGCATCAACAGATATATCGCTCCGAGTTTTTCACTGTCGTCTTCGCCGTGTCCTCAGCGGCATCGGCGCTCGCCCCCGCACCGAATGACAAAGCTGGAAAAGGTTAGTTTCGATGGAGCGTATCTGCTTCATCCGTTAAGCCAGGGGGGTAATGACCTTTACCGGAGAAGTTATTCAGTGGGCGCATTTCATCATTTCGAGACTGCTTGTGTACTTCTACCTCAAGCTCGGCTGCACGCAGCTTGATGTGGCAGAAAATTAAAGAGAGTCAAAGAGGACCGGTGTTTTCGAAATACCTCTCTCTCTTTGTCGCACGCACATACGCACGCACGCACGCACGCACGCACGCATGCATGCACGCACACACACAGGTGCGCACACAAGCACGCGCGCACACAGAGAAGAATATGACCGACAGTGCAATCTCCCAGGACAGTGTCTTTCTTGAATTCATGGGTTTTTCAGCGTTTCTTTTACTTGATGGAATTGACAGGTAATAGTAACTAGTGCCTATCAACCCGTGCACTTAGATTTAGGTGCACGTTAAAGAACCCCAGCTGGTCGAAATTTCCGGAGCCGTCCACTACGGCGTCTTTCATAATCATATCGTGGTTTTGGGACGTTAAACCCCAGATATAATTAATGCCGATCAAATAGTAGGCTTGCCTCTATAAATGACTGAGTGAATTTGGTCGACACTAAAAAGCAAGAATTCCAAGAAAGAATGCCAGGAAACTTCAGCATTCAAGAATCGCCATAAAAGACATCGGAAAGACTCAACCACACGTGCGTTTAAAATGATATCACCGATAGAAACATTACTCGACTGTATGCACAGCCTAAAACAAAATTCGCGTTAAAATTGATACTTACGGAGCACAGCCTCTATTTGCGATTTCTTGTTCAAGATGAGCATGTACTACACGCATACCGAATCAGGCAGGTTCCATTAAAACTTTATTAGTAATTTGAGCTGCCTTGTCAGATATGGAAGAGTTGAGGCCCAAGATGTGGAACTTATGACCATTGCTTCCGTCATCATCATTCAATTACGCTGTCCCCAGGCAGCCCCCAAATCCGAACGACGCGGCTCGGATGGTAGTTTTGGTTTGGGACAGCGGTCCATACCCGGACAAGGGCAATTCAGAAGGCGGCTTCGCTCTTTCCTTCACTGGCTTAGGGAGTACGTATGGCTGGGTTAATACGCAGTCACCTTCGTTGGCACACCTCAATTTCATTCTGCTAAGCGCGTCACACGCTATAGCATATCAATCTGTAGCGTACCAACGCTTTACCTTCACAAATGATGATTTGCTTAAAGTAAATCACGATTAAAGTGTCCCCGGCACTCTTTCCGAATTCGGTGACCACTGGAACTGGTGGGCAACATGTCGTCGAGTGAAGCGCCGTCATGTACACTAGAGATCCATTGTGCAGCAGAGGAATTTTGTCACGTCCCACAGGTGTCGATAGTATGCATCGTGAGCACTATATCCAGTAACTTCCGGTTCGTCGTCCTCTTGTACCTGCAAGAGAGAGTGTTTTTTTTTCCAGTTATTCCATTAAGCAGCGTCACATTTGGATGTGCGAATAAATAACTGTCTCGTTCTAAAACTGTGAGCGCGAACATTCGCAAAAATACTATGTGATGAATTATCTCCACGTCATGAATTCGAGGAAACATCAGCAGCCGGTTGTCTACAATAACACCAAAACAGCCAGTTTTTGATAACAAAAATTGAACGCAGTAAGCCATAAGCCACCGACCGAAAAAGCAACCGTTACCTGCAACTCACGATTTTTTGAATAGCCCGAAACGCGAGTCAGGAGCAAACAAAACAGGCATCCCACCGCAAGGTCTGTATCTTAAAAATCTCTACTCACCTTCTCGGAGTAATTGATCCACTCACCTCATCGGAGTATTTTTTTTTTTTGAAAAAGCCTGTACAGTGTGCAGGCGAACCTGCAAAATATCTGCGAAGCAGTTAACACGCAGTATACTACGTTGAACACGAGCGAGAATACAAATGCGGTCAATGAAGGTAAACAAACAAACAAACAAGCAAACAAGCAAACAAACAAACAAACGAGCAAACAGGCAGGAACGCTTGATTGGCAAAAACAAGCAGCAAGCCAGTGGGAAGCCATCAAGCCAGCAAGCAGTAAGGCCCGACCTTGCGCCTACGCAATGTCGTTCGTGAAACTAGGCAAAGACATCCACGTGCAGGCAAACTTACAACACATTCACTAGATAAGGAGAACTAGTCAAAAGCAGCGTGCATCGTTGATGAGGCAAGCCAGTATTAAAAGAACCAAGCAGGCAGAATGACAGTCAGCAGAAGCAAGCAAGGAGCCATGAAGTCAGCAAGCAACGAGCCTCCAAATTAGCACGTTCGCAATTTAAGTCGTGCAAAAGACAGTGGTACTCCCCTTGAAGACAAAGATACAAGACGTACGAAACCCACCATGAAGCTATGAAACAAGCAACGAGCTCCTATGTAGTATGTAGTGTCAATCCTGCAACAAGGCAGGGTCAAGCTTGCAACGCATTCGCAAGAAAAGTAGCAATAGTCAAAACGAGCGAGCACGTTAATGTGGTCGATGAGGCAAGTGAGTGAAAAAACAAATGAGATAGACGTTCTGCTTGGTGAAATAAAAGGCAAACGAGCCGAATCAAGCAGCGAGACCCAGATATGACACATTGGCAATATCATTCGTGAAATCGCAGAAAACACTTAGCGTGCAGGCAAACCTACGAGACAGTCACCAAGACAAGGAGCAAGGAGAAAAAAAATTTTTTTAAGTGCTCGCAGGTTATTTCGTGGATGGCGAATGCCACTAAAGGAACACACGGCGCAGTCAACGCAAACAAGTAGGAAGCCACAGAGGTAGTGGGAAGCGAGCCCCATACAACGCACGCTCGAAATATCATTCCTGCAAGCAGAAAGGACACTCATCGTCTAGGCTAGCCTAGAGGACAGTCACCAGATAGGCAGCAACAGCCAAAAGTACCGAGAACATAGTCAGTGAGACAAAACATGTAAAGAAGCAAGCTAGCAACACAACGACGTCGGCTGAAGCAATCAGGAAGCCATTAAACCAGCAAGCACGAGACCACAGCTTAGCATATACGCAATGTCAATCGTGCAAGTGGACAGGACACAGAGTGCGGGCAAGGCTGCGAGACAGTCAAAGGACAAATAGCAATAGTCAAAAGGAAGCGAGCAGGGGAGCATAATCAGTGAGCGAAGCCAGTAAAGGAAGAGGCAAGCCACATAGCGAATCAGCTGATGCAAGTAGGAATCCACGAAAAATGAAACACATGCGCAATTTCGATTGTGCAACTAGACAGGGCAGCATGCGGGCAAGCCTTTTAGACAGTCAGTACACATGTAGCACCAGTCTAAAGGACCGTCAATGAGAAAGGAAGTCAGTGCGAAAAGCCAGTAAAGGAACAGGGAAGCAACATAGCAAAATCGGCTAATGCAAGCAGCGAACTACGAAACAGGAAGCACATGCGCAATGTCAATCGTGCTGTAGACAGTATACTTAGCAGCAAGCAATGTTATAGGAAGGTCACAGGACAATTAGCAATAGTCAAAAGGAGCGTGCACGTGCGCATAGTTAATGAAACAAGCCTATAAAGGAACGGGAAGCAACATGGCGAAATGGGCTGATGCAAGCAGCGAACCACGAAACAGGAAGCACATGCGCAATATCGATCGTGCTGTAGACAGTACACTTATCGTGCGGGCAAGGCTACGCGAAAGTCATAAGAAAAGTAGCAATAGTCAAAAGGAGCGAGCAGATAAGCATAGTCAATGAAGCAAGCCAGTAAAGGAGGGCGGAAGCAACCTAGCGAAATCGGCTGATGCATGCAGTGAACCACGAAACAGGAAGCACATGCGCAATGTCAATCGTGCAAGTAGACAGTACACTTAGCGTGCGGGCAAGGCTACGCGAAAGTCATAAGAAAAGTAGCAATAGTCAAAAGGAGCGAGCAGATAAGCATAGTCAATGAAGCAATCCAGTAAAGGAGGAGGGAAGCAACCTATCGAAATCGGCTGATGCATGCAGTGAACCACGAAACAGGAAGCACATGCGCAATGTCAATCGTGCAAGTAGACAGTACACTTAGCGTGCGGGCAAGGCTACGCGAAAGTCATAAGAAAAGTAGCAATAGTCAAAAGGAGCGAGCAGATAAGCATAGTCAATGAAGCAATCCAGTAAAGGAGGAGGGAAGCAACCTATCGAAATCGGCTGATGCATGCAGTGAACCACGAAACAGGAAGCACATGCGCAATGTCAATCGTGCAAGTAGACAGTACACTTAGCGTGCGGGCAAGGCTACGCGAAAGTCATAAGAAAAGTAGCAATAGTCAAAAGGAGCGAGCAGATAAGCATAGTCAATGAAGCAATCCAGTAAAGGAGGAGGGAAGCAACCTATCGAAATCGGCTGATGCATGCAGTGAACCACGAAACAGGAAGCACATGCGCAATGTCAATCGTGCAAGTAGACAGTACACTTAGCGTGCGGGCAAGGCTACGCGAAAGTCATAAGAAAAGTAGCAATAGTCAAAAGGAGCGAGCAGATAAGCATAGTCAATGAAGCAATCCAGTAAAGGAGGAGGGAAGCAACCTATCGAAATCGGCTGATGCATGCAGTGAACCACGAAACAGGAAGCACATGCGCAATGTCAATCGTGCAAGTAGACAGTACACTTAGCGTGCGGGCAAGGCTACGCGAAAGTCATAAGAAAAGTAGCAATAGTCAAAAGGAGCGAGCAGATAAGCATAGTCAATGAAGCAATCCAGTAAAGGAGGAGGGAAGCAACCTATCGAAATCGGCTGATGCATGCAGTGAACCACGAAACAGGAAGCACATGCGCAATGTCAATCGTGCAAGTAGACAGTACACTTAGCGTGCGGGCAAGGCTACGCGAAAGTCATAAGAAAAGTAGCAATAGTCAAAGGAGCGAGCAGATAAGCATAGTCAATGAAGCAATCCAGTAAAGGAGGAGGGAAGCAACCTATCGAAATCGGCTGATGCATGCAGTGAACCACGAAACAGGAAGCACATGCGCAATGTCAATCGTGCAAGTAGACAGTACACTTAGCGTGCGGGCAAGGCTACGCGAAAGTCATAAGAAAAGTAGCAATAGTCAAAAGGAGCGAGCAGATAAGCATAGTCAATGAAGCAATCCAGTAAAGGAGGAGGGAAGCAACCTATCGAAATCGGCTGATGCATGCAGTGAACCACGAAACAGGAAGCACATGCGCAATGTCAATCGTGCTGTAGACAGTACACTTATCGTGCGGGCAAGGCTACGCGAAAGTCATAAGAAAAGTAGCAATAGTCAAAAGGAGCGAGCAGATAAGCATAGTCAATGAAGCAATCCAGTAAAGGAGGAGGGAAGCAACCTATCGAAATCGGCTGATGCATGCAGTGAACCACGAAACAGGAAGCACATGCGCAATGTCAATCGTGCAAGTAGACAGTACACTTAGCGTGCGGGCAAGGCTACGCGAAAGTCATAAGAAAAGTAGCAATAGTCAAAAGGAGCGAGCAGATAAGCATAGTCAATGAAGCAATCCAGTAAAGGAGGAGGGAAGCAACCTATCGAAATCGGCTGATGCATGCAGTGAACCACGAAACAGGAAGCACATGCGCAATGTCAATCGTGCAAGTAGACAGTACACTTAGCGTGCGGGCAAGGCTACGCGAAAGTCATAAGAAAAGTAGCAATAGTCAAAAGGAGCGAGCAGATAAGCATAGTCAATGAAGCAATCCAGTAAAGGAGGAGGGAAGCAACCTATCGAAATCGGCTGATGCATGCAGTGAACCACGAAACAGGAAGCACATGCGCAATGTCAATCGTGCAAGTAGACAGTACACTTAGCGTGCGGGCAAGGCTACGCGAAAGTCATAAGAAAAGTAGCAATAGTCAAAAGGAGCGAGCAGATAAGCATAGTCAATGAAGCAATCCAGTAAAGGAGGAGGGAAGCAACCTATCGAAATCGGCTGATGCATGCAGTGAACCACGAAACAGGAAGCACATGCGCAATGTCAATCGTGCAAGTAGACAGTACACTTAGCGTGCGGGCAAGGCTACGCGAAAGTCATAAGAAAAGTAGCAATAGTCAAAAGGAGCGAGCAGATAAGCATAGTCAATGAAGCAATCCAGTAAAGGAGGAGGGAAGCAACCTATCGAAATCGGCTGATGCATGCAGTGAACCACGAAACAGGAAGCACATGCGCAATGTCAATCGTGCAAGTAGACAGTACACTTAGCGTGCGGGCAAGGCTACGCGAAAGTCATAAGAAAAGTAGCAATAGTCAAAAGGAGCGAGCAGATAAGCATAGTCAATGAAGCAATCCAGTAAAGGAGGAGGGAAGCAACCTATCGAAATCGGCTGATGCATGCAGTGAACCACGAAACAGGAAGCACATGCGCAATGTCAATCGTGCAAGTAGACAGTACACTTAGCGTGCGGGCAAGGCTACGCGAAAGTCATAAGAAAAGTAGCAATAGTCAAAAGGAGCGAGCAGATAAGCATAGTCAATGAAGCAATCCAGTAAAGGAGGAGGGAAGCAACCTATCGAAATCGGCTGATGCATGCAGTGAACCACGAAACAGGAAGCACATGCGCAATGTCAATCGTGCTGTAGACAGTACACTTATCGTGCGGGCAAGGCTACGCGAAAGTCATAAGAAAAGTAGCAATAGTCAAAAGGAGCGAGCAGATAAGCATAGTCAATGAAGCAATCCAGTAAAGGAGGAGGGAAGCAACCTAGCGAAATCGGCTGATGCATGCAGTGAACCACGAAACAGGAAGCACATGCGCAATGTCAATCGTGCAAGTAGACAGTACACTTAGCGTGCGGGCAAGGCTACGCGAAAGTCATAAGAAAAGTAGCAATAGTCAAAAGGAGCGAGCAGATAAGCATAGTCAATGAAGCAATCCAGTAAAGGAGGAGGGAAGCAACCTATCGAAATCGGCTGATGCATGCAGTGAACCACGAAACAGGAAGCACATGCGCAATGTCAATCGTGCAAGTAGACAGTACACTTAGCGTGCGGGCAAGGCTACGCGAAAGTCATAAGAAAAGTAGCAATAGTCAAAAGGAGCGAGCAGATAAGCATAGTCAATGAAGCAATCCAGTAAAGGAGGAGGGAAGCAACCTATCGAAATCGGCTGATGCATGCAGTGAACCACGAAACAGGAAGCGCATGCGCAATGTCAATCGTGAAAGTAGACAGTACACTTAGCGTGCGGGCAAGGCTACGCGACAAACACAGGACAAGTAGAAATAGTCAAAAGTAGCGAACAGGTGAGCATAGTCATTGAGGCAAGCCAGTAAAGGAACAGGCAAGCAACATAGCGAAATCGGCTGATGCAGCGAGCGAACCACGAAACAGGAAGCACATGCGCAACGTCAGTCGTGCAAATAGACGGTACACTTAGCGTGCGGGCAAGGCTACGTGAATGTCACAGGACAAGTAACAATATTCAAAAGGAGCGAACAGGTGAGCATAGTCATCGAAGCAAGCCAGTTAAGGAACAGGCAAGCAACATAGCGAAATCGGCTGATGCATGCAGCGAACCACGAAACAGGAAACACATGCGCAATGTAAATCGTGCAAGTAGACAGTACACTCATTGCGCGGGCAAGGCTACGTGAATGTCGCAGGACAAGTAACAACAGTCAAAAGGAGCGAGCAGGTGAGCATAGTCGATGAAGCAAGCCAGTAAAAGAACAGGGAAGCAACATAGCGAAATAGGCTGACGCATGCAGCGAACTTCGAAACAGGAAACACATGCGCAACGTCGATCGTGCAAGTAGACAGTACACTTAGCGTGCGGGCAAGGCTACGTGAAGGTAATAGGACAAGTAGCAATAGTCAAAAGGAGCGAACAGGTGAGCATAGTCATTGAAGCAAGCCAGTAAAGGAACAGGCAACAAACATAGCGATATCGGCTGATGCAGGCACCGAACCACGAAACAGGAAGCACATGCGCAATGTCAGTCGTGCAAGTAAGCAGTACACTTAGCGTGCTTCAAGGCTACGTGAAGGTAATAGGACAAGTAGCAATAGTCAAAAGGAGCGAACAGGTGAGCATAGTCATTGAAGAAAGCCAGTAAAGGAACAGGCAAGAAACATAGCGATATCGGCTGATGCATGCAGCGAACCACGAAACAGGAAGCACATGCGCAATGTAAATCGTGCAAGTAGACAGTACACTTAGCGTGCTTCAAGGCTACGTGAAGGTAATAGGACAAGTAGCAATATTCAAAAGGAGCGAACAGGTGAGCATAGTCATTGAAGAAAGCCAGTAAAGGAACAGGCAAGAAACATAGCGATATCGGCTGATGCAGGCACCTGAACCACGAAACAGGAAGCTTATGCGCAATGTCAGTCGTGCAAGTAGACAGTACACTTAGCGTGCGTCATGGCTACGTGAAGGTAATAGGACAAGTAGCAATAGTCAAAAGGAGCGAAGAGGTGAGCATAGTCATTGAAGCTAGCCAGTAAAGGAACAGTCAAGCAACATAGTGAAATCGGCTGACGCATGCACCGAGCCACGAAACAGGAAGCACATGCGCAATGTCGATCGTGCTGTAGACAGTATACTTAGCGTGCAAGCAATGTTATAGGAAGGTCACAGGACAATTAGCAATAGTCAAAAGGAGCGTGCACGTGCGCATAGTTAATGAAGCAAGCCAGTAAAGGAACGAGAAGCAACATGGCGAAATGGGCTGATGCAAGCAGCGAACACGAAACAGGAAGCACATGCGCAATGTCGATCGTGCTGTAGACAGTACACTTAGCGTGCGTCATGGCTACGCGAAGGTAATAGGACAAGTAGCAATAGTCAAAAGGAGCGAACAGGTGAGCATTGTCATTGAAGCAAGCCAGTAAAGGAACAGACAAGAAACATAGCGATATCGGCTGATGCAGGCACCAAACCACGAAACAGAAGCTTATGCGCAATGTCAGTCGTGCAAGTAGACAGTACACTTAGCGTGCGTCATGGCTACGTGAAGGTAATAGGACAAGTAGCAATAGTCAAAAGGAGCGAAGAGGTGAGCATAGTCATTGAAGCTAGCCAGTAAAGGAACAGTCAAGCAACATAGTGAAATCGGCTGACGCATGCACCGAGCCACGAAACAGGAAGCACATGCGCAATGTCGATCGTGCTGTAGACAGTATACTTAGCGTGCAAGCAATGTTATAGGAAGGTCACAGGACAATTAGCAATAGTCAAAAGGAGCGTGCACGTGCGCATAGTTAATGAAGCAAGCCAGTAAAGGAACGAGAAGCAACATGGCGAAATGGGCTGATGCAAGCAGCGAACCACGAAACAGGAAGCACATGCGCAATGTCGATCGTGCTGTAGACAGTACACTTAGCGTGCGTCATGGCTACGTGAAGGTAATAAAATAGGACAAGTAGCAATAGTCAAAAGGAGCGAACAGGTGAGCATAGTCATTGAAGAAAGCCAGTAAAGGAACAGGCAAGAAACATAGCGATATCGGCTGATGCAGGCACCGAACCACGAAACAGGAAGCTTATGCGCAATGTCAGTCGTGCAAGTAGACAGTACACTTAGCGTGCGTCATGGCTACGTGAAGGTAATAGGACAAGTAGCAATAGTCAAAAGGAGCGAAGAGGTGAGCATAGTCATTGAAGCTAGCCAGTAAAGGAACAGTCAAGCAACATAGTGAAATCGGCTGACGCATGCACCGAACCACGAAACAGGAAGCGCATGCGCAATGTCGATCGTGCTGTAGACAGTATACGTAGCGTGCAAGCAATGTTATAGGAAGGTCACAGGACAATTAGCAATAGTCAAAAGGAGCGAGCAGGTGCTCATAGTTAATGAAGCAAGCCAGTAAAGGAACGAGAAGCAACATGGCGAAATGGGCTGATGCAAGCAGCGAACCACGAAACAGGAAGCGCATGCGCAATGTCGATCGTGCTGTAGACAGTATACGTAGCGTGCAAGCAATGTTATAGGAAGGTCACAGGACAATTAGCAATAGTCAAAAGGAGCGAGCAGGTGCTCATAGTTAATGAAGTAGGCCAGTAAAGGAACGGGAAGCAACATGGCGAAATGGGCTGATGCAAGCAGCGAACCATGAAACAGGAAGCACATGCGCAATGTCGATCGTGCAAGTAGACAGTACCCTTAGCGTGCGGGCAAGGATACGCGACAGACGCAGGACAAGTAGCAATAGTCAAAAGGAGCGAGCAGATAAGCATAGTCAATGAAGCAAGCAAGCAAAGGAGCAGGGAAGCAACATTGCGAAATTGGCTGATGCAAGCAGCGAACCGGGAAACAGGAAGCACATGAACAATGCCAATCGTGCAAGTAGACAGGACAATTAGCGTGCGGGCAAGGTTATGGCACAGTCACAGGAAAAGTAGCAATAATCAAAAGGAGCGAGTAGGTGAGTATAGTCAATGAGTAAGGCCAGTAAAGGGACAGGCAAGAAACATAGCGTCATCAGCTGATGCAAGGAGGGAACCACGATACATGAAGGGCATGCGCAATACCAATCGTGCAAGTAGACAGGACAATGAGCGCTTGAGCAAGGCTACGAGACAGTCACAGGACAAATAGCAATAATAAAACGGAGCAAGCAGGTGAGCATAGTAAATGTGTCAAGCCAGTAAAGGAACAGGCGAGCAACATAGTGAAATCAGCTGATGCTAGCAGGAAACCATGAAACAGAAAGCAC